>NC_139628.1:31058260-31068260 GCF_964638095.1 Poromitra crassiceps
AGAAGGGGGCGCAGCCGCGCATGGGGTGGGGTGGTATGGATTAGGGACCATGGTTAAAGTGCTGCAGCCCAGGCAGCCAGAAAGCCAGAATTAGAAAAATGATTTCACTATTATTTAAAGAATTAAGACGTTGTTCTGCTTATTTTTTGTCTACTATTGTAAAATAATAGTAGGCCTATTATCATGAAAAAGTATTTGTATTTGTATTTTTTTTTTTTTTTTTAACCCTCTCTGGCGCCCCTAACGGCTCAAGCGCTCCTAGCATTTACCTAGTTCGCCTAATGGATGGCACGCCACTGCTTGCCCTTCCCTTTGAGACTGTAAGACTATTCAAATAAGGTGGACTTGAAGCCTCGCTCCATCTCCAGCATGGCTGCAGGAATATTGTGTACCATATGCCTATATGCAGGTACAGAGGTGTAACTACAGTACCATAGGCCTATATGCAGGTACAGAGGTGTAACTACAGTACCATAGGTCTATATGCAAGTAAAGAGGTGTAACTACAGTACCATAGGTCTATATGCAGGTAAAGAGGTGTAACTACAGTACAATAGGTCTATATGCAAGTAAAGAGGTGTAACTACAGTACCATAGGTCTATATGCAAGTAAAGAGGCGTAACTACAGTACCATAGGCCTATATGCAGGTGAAGAGGTGTAACTACAGTACCATAGGCCTATATGCAGGTGAAGAGGTGTAACTACAGTACCATAGGTCTATATGCAGGTAAAGAGGTGTAACTACAGTACCATAGGCCTATATGCAGGTACAGAGCTGTAACTACAGTACCATAGGCCTATATGCAGGTATAGAGGTGTAACTACAGTACCATAGGCCTATATGCAGGTATAGAGGTGTAACTACAGTACCATAGGTCTATATGCAGGTAAAGAGGTGTAACTACAGTACAATAGGTCTATATGCAAGTAAAGGGGTGTAACTACATTACCATAGGTCTATATGCAAGTAAAGAGGTGTAACTACAGTACCATAGGCCTATATGCAGGTGAAGAGGTGTAACTACAGTACCATAGGCCTATATGCAGGTGAAGAGGTGTAACTACAGTACCATAGGTCTATATGCAGGTAAAGAGGTGTAACTACAGTACCATAGGCCTATATGCAGGTACAGAGCTGTAACTACAGTACCATAGGCCTATATGCAGGTATAGAGCTGTAACTACAGTACCATAGGCCTATATGCAGGTATAGAGGTGTAACTACAGTACCATAGGTCTATATGCAGGTAAAGAGGTGTAACTACAGTACCATAAGCCTATATGCAGGTACAGAGGTGTAACTACAGTACCATAGGCCTATATGCAGGTACAGAGGTGTAACTACAGTACCATAGGCCTATATGCAGGTACAGAGGTGTCTACAGTATCATAGGCCTATATGCAGGTAAAGAGCTGTAACTACAGTACCATAGGCCTATATGCAGGTACAGAGGTGTAACTACAGTACCATAGGCCTATATGCAGGTAAAGAGGTGTAACTACAGTACCATAGGCCTATATGCAGGTACAGAGCTGTAACTACAGTACCATAGGCCTATATGCAGGTACAGAGCTGTAACTACAGTACCATAGGCCTATATGCAGGTACAGAGCTGTAACTACAGTACCATAGGCCTTTATGCAGGTACAGAGGTGTAACTACAGTACCATATGCCTATATGCAGGTAAAGAGGTGTAACTACAGTACCATAGGCCTATATGCAGGTACAGAGGTGTCACTACAGTACCATAGGCCTATATGCAGGTACAGAGGTGTAACTACAGTACCATAGGCCTATATGCAGGTACAGAGGTGTAACTACAGTACCATAGGCCTATATGCAGGTAAAGACCTGTAACTACAGTACCATATTATGTCTATATGCAGGTACAGCTACAGGTACAGCAACAGCAACATTGCTAGTTTAATCAGGAGAGACTAATTATTTAGTTCACAATGATTTATTAACATGTGCAATGATTTAATTACGAGTTAACAATGATTAAGACGTATACAATGATTACGAAATGTTCAAAGCAATTGCACTGAAATGACAACTCACTAAAATGGCAACCTAACCTGGAGGGGTGTTGGTCATTTCAGATAACCACCTGGCTCTTTATCACATGCATACCACTTAGGGGATGAGCATCATTTCTACAACAACACATTTAGCAAAAACAAGAATACACTTATTTGAGCTTGATTCATTTGTACACATTGAGTCAGCTGAACTCTCATCTCTCTCATCTCCCCCCTCTCCCCTCTCCTCTCTCTCCACTCCTCTCTCTCTTCTCCCTCTCCACTCTCTCCACTCTTCTCTCTCCATCTCCCTCTCCCAATCGTGTTTCCCTTCACCGTCTTCCCTCTCTCGCCTATTCTCCCTCGCTCTGCTCTTCCCCCGCCCTCTCTTCTCTTCTATGCTGATTTTCATTATGCTTTATATAAGATTGTTCTGTTTATTCATAGTGCTGCTTAGGTTAAGCTAGACACATTCTCTATAAGGACCTCTCAGACATGCTTGTGAACTAGGGCTATACAAATAAACTTGACTCTATCTGCGAAGCTGGGAGAGAGATGGTAAAAGACATTACAACTATTTACTCTAAAGCTAAATGATAGGCTAAACCATGCGATTGTCCTCGTGCAGTCTGTGCCCAGTATGTAAACCACATGTAAACTGGGCAAACTGATGCAAACTTTATGATAAATACACCAGCAGTCCCTTCCCTAAATGACCTCAGACTACACTATTGTTTGATTTGTCTAAATACAGACAGTGAATAGAGAAATCAAAGATGTGTATAACAAACAGCCTCATATTACCATGAAGTCATAACTGTGATGTGAACTCTGCTCTCATCTGGACTGCAAATCAGAGATTGTGGTTACCATGACATTTCATCAGTCAACAAAAATATGTTACCTGTTTGTTTTCCCCGACACTGAGGGGCTTTCAACCTATACTAAATATCACAATGGGTTTAAATGGAGAGTTTGTGGCACAAATAGAATAGAGGAAACAATGAGTGAAGGTTAACAGCATAAGAACCCTGTGGGTCATGTCAGGTCAACCATGGATGGGTTAGAAAATGTCTGCTGTGGTTTCTGGAGGGCTTCAGAGGATGCAAAACAGAGGGAAAGTCATTCTGCCTCGCCTGATGCAAACCCTATTATGCTAAACTGACACATAACTCTCTTTTAGATGAGTGTAGGCTACAATGCAGGAAGTAAAATCTGGGTTAAACAAACAAACATTGTTCAGAAACGTTGAAAACCGTTTGATTGATTCAGAGTGGTGCAGGTTACTTTGTTTTTTAAGAATTTACATTTTGGGCTCACACAGCAAGAAGGTCGTGGGTTTGAATCTCCACCCCGGTCCTTTCTGTGTGGAGTTTGCATGTTCTCACTGTGTCCGCGTGGGTTTCCTCCCACAGTCCAAATATATGCTGCGTTTGTGTAGGATCCCAATATATGATCCAGTAAAGTGTATTGTACAGTATGTATATGTAACCTATTATGTTGTGTGTAGATATGGGCCCCTATCGTTGCATCGGTGCAGTTTCTAGGCCGAGCGGCAGGCGCAGATCAAAGCAGTGGGCGTGGAAAGGCGCACTTGATATCGTCGTGCTGGCGCTAGATGCAGCCCAAAGCATTACAACCACGCCTTTTAGGCGTAAAATTATGCACCGTCATGCTCATTGGATAAGTGCAATAAACGAATCGCACGCTTGCCTTTTTAGCTCCAATTCCAGTGATCCCGCAAAACCAGACGAAAGCCAAACGCTCTGCCCCCCCCCCCCCCCTCCCTTCATCCAGCCTGTCTGTCTGCATTATAGGCTATTATTCCATATTATTATGCTTCTCAAACCAATCTAACTGCAGTTTCAATACTGCAAGCATGTAAATACGCTACACTATAGCAAGATCAAAGTGAAAATAATGTTCTATGCATCAGCTAGAAAAATATAGCCTATTAGATTGGTGAAAGTTTGTCCAGAAAGATATCATTTTCTCTCGCCTGCTGCAGGAAGGATGATGCACATAAATATACCCTACATTATGTCAAGTCATTGCATAAATGTGTTTTTATTGTAAAACTAAATGTGAAATAGGGCCAAGTTATTGGAGGGACATCACAGTATAGCAGATGCCATTAGAAGCGCGTTCCGAAGCGCGTTCCGCTGTTACTTCTCTAAATCACGTTAACTCGACAAGGGGTATATATAGGCCCAGGAGGACATATATGTTTCACATAGGGTGGTGTTTTCATTTCGAGGTTTTATTTGGTCCAATATTGAAATGTTGACAATGGCAGGCTGTGTTACCATTACACATTAATTTAGAACTACCTTTTATATCTATTTTGGCTCATTTGGTGGCTATTTAGTAGCGAAATGAAGAAACACAATGCATGCTGGGAACTCAGAGAGAGAGAGAGAGAAGGGTGACAGAGAAGAAGCAGTGAAGGCACAGAATAGGCCTGCTTTACAAAAGCGCAAAGCGCTAAATGTAGGCCAGGTCCCAAGATATCACTAGGCTGGTATTTAGCGCCGACACGCCCACTTTGGGACTGCGCCACGCCCATTCGGCCTAAAGCGCATTTGGCAGCCTAAAGCCTATTGCTATCTTGCCGAAACAGGCGCAAGGCACGTTTTTTTGCGGTTAAGGCCCGTAATAGCGCCGATGGCCTGTGGGAGAATAGAGCCCACGATGTCCATGTAGTATACTGTGATGATGATGCTACAAGCCCTATGAGACATGCTTGTGTGAGAACAGGCTCTAAACATAACTGCACTGAACAGATTAGTATGAAGAACCCCCCCCCCCCCCCCCCCCTCCCCACAGGCCACCGGTGCAGGAATATGGAGAAAAAAAGTGGCATTCTGGGTGTTCAACACATAGACATATATAAAGGCTAGATGGCTTAAGGCGGAGTCACCAGCGTCATTGAAGCGCCGCCATCTTGCTACGGCAGGCTTTCTGGTACGTTCTATGGTAGCTGTTGGAGGGTGCACAGACAAAAATACTCATAACTCGCTGAAATCTTGACGGATTTACAAACGGTTTGGTTTATTACAAGCATATTCCGTTCCCGAGATACGGCAACAACAACAAAAAAAACTCTAAAAACACTATTTTTTTGATGGGCTCCAAATTACACCAAAATTAAACCGAAGCATCTATGCCATGAGAGGGATTCAGGCACAAAGTTTCATGCAGTTTCATCCATTTCCCTAGGAGTTATGATCATCTGATGTGATAATACTAACCCAACAACAGATGCTCATAGCTCCTAGCAAAATGGATGAAACTGCATGAAACTAGGTGCGTGAATTCATCTCATGATGATGATGCTTCGGTCTAAGTTTGGTGTAATTTGGAGCCAAAAATAATAATAAAATGTTAGCGTTTTTTTTTACCCATAGATATATATAAAGCTGTGGTGCCGTAGCAAGATGGCCACCATGCGACGACGTCGCTCTCCATTGACCGGCAGCGCGGGTAAGCCATCTAGCCTTTATATATGTCTATGGTTCAACACATGTGACATCCATTTGTTGCAGTATACAGTTTGCTGGGGGCAGAGGTCACACGTGTACAGTTCCATTTCAGGAACAGTGCCCCCTGCAGTTTACAAAAAAGTATAGATGCAGCGACGGTCTTTGTGATGTACTGGTATCCAACCTGCACCATGCTCTTTAAATAATCAACTAGAGATAATATACCACCGCCACGACAAAATAAAATAAAGATATATCGTATTTTCTTTTAATGTTTCATATGTCATAAGACATATGATGTCATAAGAAACATATGCCCTGATTTAATTAGGAAATTAGGGATTATGGGCTCTATCGTTGCAGCGGCGCAGTTTCTAGGCCGAGCGCCAGCCGCAGCGCAAAGCAGTGGGCGTGGAAAGGCGCACTTGATATCTTGGTATCGGCGCTAAACTCAGCCTCAACCATTATAACCACGCCTTTTAAGCGTAAAATTATGCATTGTCCGCTCATTGGAGAATTGCAGGGAAGAGACACACGCTTGCCTTTTAAGCTCCAATTCCTGGACAAATCCGGTAAAACCAGACAAAGCCAAGGGCTCCGCCGCCCCCCCCTCCCTTCATCCGGTCTGTCTATCTCCATATATAGGCTATTATTCCATATTATTATGCTTCTCAAACCAATCTAACTGCAGTTTCAATACTGCAAGCATGTAAATACGCTACACTATAGCAAGATCAAAGTGAAAATAATGTTCTAAATGCATCGGATAGAAAATTATATAGCCTATGGCTGGATGTCATGAGATTAGATGAAAGTTTGGGCAGAATGATATCGTTTTATCTCTTCTCCCCCACTGCACGATGCAACATCCTCTGAATGACACCTATCACTTTTACTGGATCTGATTACTTTATTCTATTTTATTTACAGGATTTTATTATTGAGTAATTGTATTTTATTTGGCCTATATATGCCTCCCCCCCCCACCCCCTGCCCACAGGCACTGACAAATATGTTAATTCTCAATAAAATCTTCAGTAATCAATCAGAGTGGCTTTAATAGCCAGATTGGCAGCAGCTGGCGCAGTGTGGTCAATATGGCAGACCAAAACCGCTCCACTAAATTCACAGCAGAGGAGAAGATGGTGCTGGCGACTCAGGTGATATATCTGTCCACCATTCATTTTGAATAGCTACAAAACAACTCTTTACTTAAGTCGTTTATTCATCTATCCATCCAGGTTCAAATGTACCATCGCGCACTGTTTGGGGAGGGGAATTACTCCCGCCGGGAGGGCCGATATGCGCTGCGGCTTGTTCAGCACCTCGGACAGCGCCGCTGCCACAGACGGGGGAAACATTTGGAAATAATTCTAACTACTATGCTTTGCACACAGAAAAAATAAATACAAAAGACAATTCTGTAATGAATAGCTGTAATGAAGAGTGGGGTTTGAAGAAGCGCTACACAACAGTTTATCCAGTTTCTCTCTTTCTCTCTTTCTTTCTCTCTCCCTTTCTCTCACATTAAACGATATACATGCCTATAATGTCAATTATCTGAATGAAATAATAATACATATTAATTAGGAATATTAGTAATATTAGTAGCCTAGCTAATTTCGGGGGGGGGGGGGGGGGGGGTAATAAAACGTAGAGCTATATTACACATAAATGGGGATTATTATGATAGCCTAAACTAAATTTATGAAACTGCATTACAGCTTCACCCAAAGCCTGAGAAGGGTTGCAATCTTATATTCTATTGTATTCTAAAGTATTTTTTTCTATATATTGTATTCTCCATTCACTTTCCTGTCCCCGGTGCACAGAATCCTGCTTTAGGCCTGCTTTTCAAAAGCGCAAAGCGCTAAAAGTAGGCCAGGTCGGAAGATGGCTGGAAGATAGCAGTACGCCGGTATTTAGCGCCGACACGCCCACTTTGGCGCATTCAGGGACTCCGCCACGCCCATTCGGCCTAAAGCGCATTTGGCAGCCTAAAGCCTATTGCTATTTTCCCGAAACAGGCGCAAGGCACGTTTTTTTGCGGTTAAGGTCCGTAATAGCGCCGATGGCCTGTGGGAGAATAGGGCCCAGTGAAAGCAGACGGACAAACCCCGGCTTTGTTTCATCACAGACGACACACCCCGCATGCACACACCTGCAGGCAGCCAGTACACACACACACACACACACACACACACACACACACACACACACACACACACACACACACACACACACACATCAATTGGAGGCACCGTGAAATGTGTCCTCGTTTGAGCCAGCCTGGGGCAAACATCCTCCTTCATGCTCGGACAAGTGGCAGTGAAGTCCGACCAATTTCTTCCAACCGCCGCTGGTCAGATGACGATCTTCTGCATGCATTTAGTGGGGGGTTATATATAGAGGAAACCCCACGGGAGCACCGGGAGAGCATGCTAACTCCACACAGAAACAAGATAGCCCACCTGGGCACCAGGCACCGAAGGCACGGGGAGACATACCCCCAGTGTCAACAGCGTCCCAGGCGAGAATCGAACCCAGGACCTTCTTGCTGTGAGGCGAAAGTGTGAGCCAAGAACAGTGGAATATAAGCAAACCGTTTTAATGCAATCCACTCTTACAGTATGTTGGTAAAGACATGCCACAATCTAGCAGATGAACAGAAGGAAATTAATATTCTTTGAACATTTTTAACCCTTTTTGGCCATTTGCCCATAAATACATCAGACTCTCTACGATTCCTCTCTAAGCCAGCCTGTCCTCCACAACACTCCCAGCATGCTCTTTGATTTATATCTTGAATGAAATGATTCTACAGTCATGAGTGATTTAGAAATCATCCTCTTAGGTCTGTGTCACAGGATGCAAACCACATGGAAATTGACCGTCTCAGAACTTGATGCAAAGTAGAGGCAGCATTTCAAGCTTGATTGCAGGTGACTGCTGGACGAATAAAATCCATCTTGAACATTGTGTTATTTAATTAATCGCTGCAGAGCGTTATTTCATCCGTTATATTTATAGTATTAGAAGGAATAAAAAAGATCACAATGATTTGACACAACCTACTGTGTAGGACTCAAAATGGGTGCCTCTACCAAAACTGCAAGCGTAACGAACAAGGCACAAAATCACAACACATACCAGTGTCACTCGCAACTACAATCAAATACTGACGTTTGGTCAGGACCCCTTGGCATGACTTGGCACTGGGTACCCCTTTTTCATCATTTTTTTAACATGCAGAGTTGTCCTATAGACTTCTATAGAACCCCCACAACATGCAGGGTAGTCCTATAGACTTCTATAGAACCCCCACAACATGCAGGGTAGTCCTATAGACTTCTATAGAACTCCCACAACATGCAGGGTAGTCCTATAGACTTACGTATATGACTTCTATAGAACTCCCACAACATGCAGGGTAGTCATATATACTTCTATAGAACCCCCACAACATGCAGGGTAGTCCCAGGGCCGTAGCTAGCTATGAGCACGGGGAGGTCCGGACCTCCCCTAATATTTCAGAGATTTTTTTAATATTTCAGAGATTTTTTATTTTATTTTTTTTAGCCTTTATTTAACCAGGTTTGTCCCATTGAGATCAAATATCTCTTTTACAAGAGAGACCTGGCCAAGAAACAGCAGCAACACAAAGTTACAACAAACAAACACATAAACACATACAATTGAAAAACATTAAAATGATCAAATAAAACATTTGCATACAGACAGCCTGTTCTCAAGAGATTTTACCATAGCCTTAAAACCATTTAAGGTTACTAAGCTATTAAGTTTAAGATCAGACTGCAGACTCCATGCGGTGGGTGCAGAGAACCTAAAAGCTTTCTTCCCCAATTCAGTTCGGACTTTGGGAACAGAAAATTGTAGTGTCCTGAGAACGAAGATTGTAAAAAAATAAAACAATCTGCATGGAAAACAGGAAAAGCATGAAAAACACGGGATCGCCTTTATTTTGAAACGAAAGGCAGGTCAGGCAGGAAGTCATCTGACGCCGCGTCCGCGGTAACTTGATTCTGAGAGAGCAGCAGCATGGTGGTGAGTGATGACTGTCTGTCTGCCTGGCGAGATAATTGAAGGTGAGCTAGCTGCGAGACAGTGAGCGAAGTGAACGACAGACAGTGAGTGACACTGACAGATTTTTTTAGCAACAACCAAGAAAGTAAGTGTCTAGTCTGTCTCTTAAGTAATGTTACCTGTGTGACACGTTGGGATGCTACTGGCTAATCATGCATGATGCCAATTGCCAAGCTCCCGAAGTCAGGTATGCAGGTGGCTATATGCATGGTTTCAGTTTCATGACCCAATAAGTAACAAAAAGAGGTGGTGTAAAGTTAAAAACAACATAATATATTTTATTTTATTTTTCAATCGTTCCTATCAGGAATAAATAAATGTCCCTCTGTATGTTTTTTTTATTATCGATGATGACTTTGTGTGTTGTGTACGGCTTGGGTTGTGTACCT
>NC_139628.1:31073260-31123260 GCF_964638095.1 Poromitra crassiceps
GACAGACGGAACTCAGCTCCCGGCTATGGCACCTCGAACCAGCGCCTGGTCCAAGCCATGCCGATGACGGTCCTCCCTCCTGGGCAACGATCGTTAAGGGTCGCAAAAAGCATAAACAGCACACAAAGTTGCCCCCACTTCCATTCTACGACCCGTCCAGTATCGCCGACGAATCAATATCACTCTCAAACTTCTTCGCTCCGTTGGCCTCTCCGTCCCCCCACACCGTGTCCTCACCGATCCCCCCTCCTGCCCGCGGATCGGTCACTGTCCGCCCGTCTGTCAATAGGAAGCGCGCTGCTGCTAGCCTCTCCTCTCCCACGGGCTCGCTCTCCCCTCCATCAGCCCCCACCGAGAGCAAACGAGCCCGTGTGTCCACTCAGCAGCCGGACGAGGTGTCGGACCGATCGCACCCCCCGAACTCTTCCTCTTCTCCATCTTCTCAGCCTGCTGCTGTTATTGTCCAGCCCCTGCCCACTCCCATACTGTCGGCAGTCCAGGAGAATAATCAGCCAGCTCACCTGGACGCAGCTAGCGCGTTAGCAACTAGCGTGCTAGCAACTAGCGTGCTAGCAACTAGCCACACTGCTAGCCTCATTGCCAGAGACAAGCTTGCTGTTTACTACTGCTACCCCGAACCCGAGCGACCTGAACTCTTACTTGTTGGAGATTCAATCATCAGATTCGTTAAACTGCCCGGTGCTATAACATACTGTCTCTCGGGGGGCAAAACAACAGACTTTATAGAACTCATCCCTGCCCTCCTCGACGTCCATCCATCTGTCCACACTGTGATCATACACACCGGAACCAATGACGTAATGTCCAGACAATCAGCCAAACTACGAGAGGATCTGGACTCGTTAGCCACCACAGTCCAAAGTCTGGGGAGGAGGTGTATCTTGTCTGGCATCATCCCCCCCATGTCCAAGAGCTTAGAATATTTTAGTCGTGCTTTTAATCTGCACATATGGATGCAAAACTATAGTTCTGCTACTGGCGTTGATTTTATTAGTAATTTCGACACTTTCTGGAATAAGTGGGTCCTTTTTAAATATGATGGACTGCATCCTAATCAGAAAGGAACAAGAACGCTAGCCAGTAATTTTATCAATTGTATTGCTTTTAATCTACACTGACGGTTTCCCCAGCTAGCCCCTGCCCAACATTCCAGCTCTGCTTCCCATACCCCCCTCCCACTTAATGCGGTTCATGCCTGCCCACCCTGCACTTCCGGTCAACTTCCCCTCTACTCTCCTGTCCTTTCTCATCACTGCATTGGCTCCCCCTGCTGGCCAAATAATCTCACTGCGCCTCCTTCTCCCTCCCTCCCGCTCATCACTATCACTTCTGTTAATTTCACTGGCACTACACACCACCTAAGCCCCGCCATTAATTCTACCCCCTGCATTCCCACCATTGGCAGCCCTGCTGCACTTTCAATTCCAATTTTATCCTACCCTCGCCGCCCTGTCATTACATATCACCATGCCAATACTTTTTCTTCCAACAAGGGTATAAATAAAAACAATCACATTCACATTAAACCGACTCCCACACCCCCTCAGTCCTGTAATGTTTCTAATTTTGCAGGAGGGCTCTGGAACTGCCAGTCAGCAGTTAACAAAACGGAAATAATCTCAGCGCACGCCCTCTCCCAATCCCTTCACTTCCTTTCCCTCACTGAAACATGGATCATACCTGGCAACACCGTCACCCCCGCAGCTCTCTCCTCCGCCTTTTCTTTCTCCCACACCCCCCGAGCCGTAGGACGCGGAGGGGGGACAGGACTCCTCATCTGCTCTGACTGGACCTACACTGTTACACCTCCCCCTCATTTATCCACTTCCAGTTTCGAATTCCATGCAGTCACTGTCTCCTTACCTGTCAAACTCTTCATTATCACCATCTACCGCCCCCCTGGACCCCTTGGCCTATTTCTCGAACAACTTGACCCCCTCCTCTCCTTCTTCCCAGAAAATAACACACCACTGATTCTCATGGGAGATTTCAACATACAGACATCCACTCTTCACTCCTCCCACTTCCTTAACTTCTTTTCCTCCTTCGACCTCGCCCTTTCAGTCTCCCCCCCCACTCACAAAGCTGGAAACCTACTTGACCTCATTTTCACCCGCTCCTGCTCCACCACCAACCTCACTGTCACCCCTCTCCCTATATCTGACCATTATTTCATTTCCTTCTCCCTTCCGATCTCCAGCCCCCCCACCCAGCCAACCCCCACCTACTCTATCACCACCCGTCGCAACCTCCGATCCCTTTCTCCGACGACCCTTTCCTCTGCGGCCCTCTCCCTCCTCCCCTCAGCCCAGCAATTTTCTCTTCTTTCAACTGACATAGCCTCCACTTTGCTCCTATCCTCTCTCTCCACTGCCCTCGACTCCCTCTGCCCCCTCATCACCAAACCCGCCCGATCCTCACCCCCCGCCCCCTGGCTAACTGAACCCCTCCGAATTCACCGCACCAAACTCCGAGCAGCTGAACGAACCTGGCTCAAATCTCACAACCCCACCGACCTCACAGCCTACCACCTCATCCTCTCCAATTTCACTGCCGCTGTCTCCCAGGCTAAAACCTCCTTCTTCACCTCCCTAATCCAGTCTTCTGCCTCCAACCCCAGCAAACTGTTCTCCATCTTCTCTTCCCTCCTCGACCCCCCGTCCCCCCCTCCCTCCTCCTCCCTCTCTGCTGACGACTTTTCAAACTTCTTCACCAAAAAGATTCAAGACATCAGTTCATCCTTCCCGCCCCCAGTCCTTCCCATCATCAACCAAATCTCTCCACCCCCTACTTCCTGTCTCTCTTCTTTCTCTCCCCTCTCCTCCGAAGAAGTTCTGAAACTCATCTCATCAAACCGTGCCACCTCCTGCCCTCTTGACCCCATCCCTTCCTCCCTGCTTCAATCCATCTCCCCTGACATCTCCCCCTTTCTCACTTCCCTCATTAATTCCTCTCTATCCTCTGGTGTCTTTCCGACTGCACTTAAGACTGCACGGGTGAAACCCCTACTGAAAAAACCATCCCTCGACCCCACTGTAATTCAGAACTACCGTCCCGTCTCTCTCCTGTCATTCATTTCCAAAACACTCGAACGTGCAGTATCAAATCAACTTTCCACTCATCTCTTTCATAACAACCTATCCGATCCTCTCCAATCTGGTTTCAAACCCGCCCACTCCACCGAAACTGCACTCCTCTCCGTCACTCAGTCTCTTCTTTCCGCCAAAGCTGCCTCCCTCTCCTCAGTTCTCATTCTTCTCGACCTATCTGCTGCATTCGACACCGTCAACCACCAAATTCTCCTCACTACTCTCTCCGACCTGGGTATCACTGGCTCTGCACTCTCTTGGTTCTCTTCCTATCTCTCCCACCGCTCCTATCAGGTCTCCTGGAGAGGATCCCTTTCGACCCCCTGCACTCTTTCCACGGGTGTCCCTCAGGGTTCTGTCCTTGGTCCTTTTCTCTTCCTTCTTTACATGACTTCACTCCGCCACGTAATCACATCCCATGGTTTTTCATATCACTCATATGCCGACGACACCCAACTGTTCCTTTCTTTCCCCCCCTCTGACACTCAAATTCAATCACGGATCTCGGCTTGCCTCACAGACATTAGCACTTGGATGTCCAACCACCACCTCAAACTCAACATTGCAAAAACCGAGCTTCTCCTTTTCCCTGCCAAAGACTGTCCTGTAACTGACCTCTCCATCTCCTTCAACAACACTACTGTCTTCCCCTCACAAACAGCTAGAAACCTCGGAGTCACTCTTGATAACCAACTGTCCTTCACTTCCCACATCGCAGCAATAGCCCGGTCCTGCAGATTCGCACTTTATAACATTCGTAAAATTCGCCCGTTCCTCTCCAGACAAGCAGCTCAACTCCTCATTCAGTCACTCATTCTGTCACGTCTGGACTACTGCAACGTTTTACTGGCCGGTCTCCCTATTTCTGCCACTCAACCACTCCAACTTATACAAAATGCTGCAGCCCGTCTAGTCTTCAACCTACCAAAATTCTCCCACATCACCCCGCTTTTCCATGAACTTCACTGGCTTCCCATCACTGCACGGATCAAATTCAAAACACTTGTTCTGGCCTACTCATCAGTTCACCTCACAGCTCCACCATACCTACAACCTATGGTCAAGTTCCAGAGCCCTCATCGCGCACTCCGACCCTCCACCAGCTCAGCACGCCTTGCCCCTCCCCCCCCACGTGGTTTTAACAGCTCCCGATCACGACTTTTTCCCCATCTTGCACCAAAATGGTGGAACGAGCTCCCCTCCGCAATAAGAACGGCCAAATCACTACTCATTTTCAAAAAACAGTTAAAAACACATCTTTTCAGTCTTCATGTTGCCCCCCTGTAAACCCTCTCTAGCTCCACCCTCTATTGTCCTATGCTCTTTTGTTTGTAAATATATTTTAATTTAAATTGCTGTTTTTACATTTTTGCTGTACTGTGTTGTAATCCTGTTGTATGTCGCTTTGGATAAAGGCGTCTGCTAAATATCAATAAAGTAAAAGTAAAGTACATTAAGGAAAGTACAGAGTTAATATTCAGTTACAGAATGAGAACATATTTTTAAGACTAAGCATCTGCACTCCCTCTATCACTAAAGGGGGGGGAAAGTGTAATGGGACTTAGTGGCTCGTCTCTTCCTAGGCTCCAGATCACCTGTAGGAAGAGACAACAATTAATATAGATCACAAAAAACAACTAAAATCTTGCATTTCATTAAGGCCAAAAGGTTCAATGGTGTTTAATTCAAAAATCCAGAAAGCCTCTCGTCTCAGAAGTTGATTGATCAGATTGCCTCCTCTTGGGTTGGGCTGTATTTTTTCTATGCCAATAAACTTGAGGGAAGTGGCTGCACCGTGATTCTTTTCTTTATAGTGTCTGGCAATCGCATAATCCATGTTACCATTTCTGATAGCAGCTTTATGCTCAGCAACTCTCAGTTTAAGATGGCGTTTAGTTTGACCAACATACATGAGGCCACAGGGGCATTTCAAGGCATAAACAACATGGGTGGAAAGACAATTAATAAATTATTTTATTGCATATTTCTTACCTGAATGTGGATGGTTAAATGACTTGGTGTCAAATGTGTTAGAGCAGTGTGCACATTTTCCACATCTGTAGTTACCATATACTTGTTGAGAAAGCCAATTAGTTGGAGTAGGTTCTTTATACATAGAATTAATAACACCATCTCTTACGTTTCTGCCTCTTTTAAAACAAAACTGAGGTCTAGAGGATGACAAGTGATTTAAACTAGGGTCGCATTCTAAAATACGCCAATGTTTACTTATGATGCGTTTGATTTGTCTAGAAGCAGTTGAATACTCAGACACAAAAGTGACTCTACTTTCAGTCTGTCTATAGGGACAGGGTGCAGTAATTCTCCCCTGTCTCGTCTACTGGCTTTTTCAACCGCTTGATCGATAAGTTTTTGGTTGTACCCCCTTTGTTTAAAGCGCTGGGACATTTCTTTAGCTTTGGATTGATAATCCTCCACTTTGCTGCAGATCCTCCTCAGTCTCACAAACTGACCATAAGGGATGTTGCTGATCATATGGTCAGGATGGAAACTGGTAGAATGCAGAATGGTGTTTCTGTCAGTTTCTTTTCGATAAATAGATGTATCCAATTTTCTGTTTTTATTGATAGTTATCGAAAGATCCAGGAAATGAATATTTTCACAACTGTATTCCATGGTAAAATGCAAAGTGGGGTGAGTGCTATTTATATATAGCACTCACCCCACTTTGCATTTTACCATGGAATACAGTTGTGAAAATATTCATTTCCTGGATCTTTCGATAACTATCAATGAAAACAAAAAATTGGATACATCTATTTATGAGAGTTTTTTTTTCCTAGATCTGTATACAAAAAGGATCAAATGCAGGTATCTTTTGAGTGAAGAAGAAGAACTGAGAAGTTCCGGTACTACTTGATACTGAGTTATTTCTGTTGATTCCGTAAAAGATATTAGTACTGATACCCAGCCCTAGTCTGTGCACCTGGATGTAAACCACATGTAAATTGAGCAAACTGATGCAAACTTGATGGTAAACAGGCCCTTCCCTAAAAAACAACCTCAGACTTTACACATGTTGTTTGATTTGTCTAAATAGAGTCAATGATGAACTCAAAGATGTATATAACAGACTAATGCTTTTCTGCATTGACTAACTGCATTAACTAACGTTGTAGTTATTGCAGTTGTTTGTTAGCTACTGTGCAGTGATTACGTTTACATGGACACAATTTTCCAATATTATTCCATAAATGACAATAGACTGAATTTGATAAGGGTCATCTTAACACATTGAGTGCCACAGCGCTTCAGTAAAATTGTCTGGAGCCTGTGCCAGATTCACTTCCATTCAGTTGAAAACAGCTATAGATTTTTTTCTATTAGGGCTATATTGACAGGGCTGGACTCTAATGAAACATTGAACACTCCTGCTTCTTCCAAAGAAGAAATTTTGTTTCTAGACAGTTCCATTATGAAATGACAGCCTCTGAAAGAAGTGCACTTTCAAGGGTTTTCTGCCGGGTTTTTTTACTTTTCAAGATATAGTCACTTTTATGAATACTTTTTGCACTCTAATTTCGAGCACATTCACTGACTCTGGCTGGTGTTTTCTGATGTGGTGGCGTGGTGTAGTTCTGTGCAGCCTGCTCCCCCCACCCCCCTCCCCCCCCCCCCCCCCTCCACCCTCCACCCTCCACCTCTGAGCTGCGGGCTCCTCCCCACATGCACAGAGTCTGTTTTCTCACAGACTCCGTTTTTGCCCCGGCCGGATCCTAGCGCAACAAGGAAATGCCAAATGCGACTGAACGAAAAGGTTTGGCCGTTCGGCTTCGGGTGCTGGCTTTCTGGCAGGGAATCGTGTGGAGAAACTATATGCAGATAGATAGAAGCAGAAGAGCTCAGTTGTGGGCGCGGATGCAGCCGAGCCAACTGTCCGCTGCAGACAGAGCAATCTATACGGCTCTGGCTAAAGCATGCATCGGTTTCCCCTTTGATCACGTCTTTCCCTGCTTTCTCCTGCACAAAGTAAAGGATCTGAGGTGGGTGGCGCAGCTCCCGTGTCGATGTTTAAGGTGGCGCCGTGTGATCCCTTGAAGGGATTCATGCTCACTGGCTAGGTACGACCTTAAACAGCAGAATTATGGAATAATATGAATTATGATTTTAGGACGTCCACAGACGTCCTTGGCACTCCTCGTTACTTTTTTTTAGGACGTCCAGAGACGTCCTTGGCACTCAATGTGTTAATCTTGTTGGATTGCCTTGACATTTTAACAAAGTGTCAGGGAAAATTGACATACAATACCGCCTGTTGGACTTTCTAGGATTTTACACTGCCTAGAGGTGCTTTCAACCTACTACATTACATTTGGTTTAAATGGAGATTTTGAGTGGCACAAATAGAATAGAGGAAACAATGAGTGAAGGTTAACAGCATAAGAACCCTGTGGGTCATGTCAGGTCAACCATGGATGGTTTAGAAAATGTCTGCTGTGGTCTCTGGATGGGTTCAGAGGATGCAAAACAGATGGAAAGTCATTCTGCCTCACCTGATGCAAACCCTATGCTAAACATAGCTCTTTTTTTGGAGGAATGTACAAACCATCAAATCAAATCTGAGTTATAAAAAAAGAGCATTGTTCAGTCATCGTCCTTCAATTACTAATTTTATTTGCTCTATGTTATGCAGACAGAGGAGCATACAGTTACTACTGTGCATAATAATTATTCAAGCACTTCAGTGAAGATGAAAATGGCTGACCATGACCCTTTGTGGTCACTTATAACTCCAGACTTTCTATGGTTCCTCTCTAAGCCAGCATGTCCTCCACAACACTCCCATGCTCTTTGATTTATATCTTGAATGAAATGATTCTACAGTCATGAGTGATTTAGAAATCATCCTCTTAGGTCTGTGTCACAGGATGCAAACCACATGGAAATTGACCGTCTCAGAACTTGATGCAAAGTAGAGGCTGCGTTTCAACCTGGATTGCAGGTGACTGGACAAATAAAACACATCCTGGTTGGTTGGTTGGTTGGTTGGTTGATTGATTGATTGATTGATTGATTGATTGATTGATTGATTGATTGATTGATTGATTGATTGATTGATTGATTGATTGATTGATTGATTGAATGAAGACAATGAATGAACATCTCGGTTATGTCTATAAAAGTATTTTATTTACTTCTCATCTTTGACAGTCAGCACACCTCTAAACAGATTTTCGGAGAAAAAAAACAGTAAAACCTTGATACAGCTTTAATTACAATGATATTTTACATCCTGTGCCAGTGGATAAGAAAACATTTAAGCATCTAAAGGTCTTTTCACACTACACTTAGACAGGGTTAAGTCAGTCTCTTAGCCTGAGGCTAAGAGAGCTGTTAGCCACACGCTAAGAAAGCTTTCACACTTGCACAAACCTGGAACTTTCTAAAGTGGGCTAATCCTGACTTCAGCCCAGGGCTAGCTGGCCCTGCTCTGGAGCAGGTTAGCCCTGACTTTTCAGGGTTAACCCTGGCTTTCTGTCTAAACACGGGGCTAAAAGTTGCCAGTGTGAAACAGGGCATTAGCTGTATCTGGCAGCACTGGGCTAGTAACTGCAGTGTGAATCGTATAGCCCTGGGTTTAGGTTAACCCTGGTTAACAAATGTGTGTGAAAAGTAAGCCCAGCTGCCCAGGGCTATCTTAGCCCTATTCTTCAAGAGCATGTAGTGCGAAAAGCCCTTAAGAAAGTATGACTTTTTGGCTTCCAAGTAAGTTTTAAATGGAGACATTACGAGAAAATGTTTTTACAGTATTTAGAAAATAATTAATATAGGAGAATGAAACCCTAAACTCACTTTTATCAGCTGTTAATCAATGTTCAACGCAATTTTATGATGAAAAACTGACCCATACTTGTAATCTTGATAATATAATGTTGTCTTCCTGGATTTTAGATGCCTTTGTCCGTCATCAGGTTACCACCCCCAACTCCTAATGCGTTTACTTTGGCTTGGATAAACAATATTTATAAAATTTAATTTTGTTTAAATAAATGAAATAAAAAAGAAACAAAGCAAAAAAAGTTTGGGTATTTAAATTAATTGAGAAAAAGTGTTTATCTTAATGTTTGTTTCCATCCACTGCTGAGATCCTATATCTAAAAAAAAAGCATCAAACCAAACAGACAAACTGTTTGCAATAATTACATACATTATTAAAGCAGCTACGAGCAAGATTTTCGATTGTTATTAAACAGTCTAAATTTAATATCGATGCATCACATCTTACCTCTAATAGTAGACGAGACCAACGCCGAGTAGTCTCGCTTGAACCCTGAGTGAATCGGCCAGTGTTGTCTTGACGATTAGTCTGTCTGCAGCCGGGGCAGATCAGGAAGTGAAATGAAACGGTTTGCGGCAGCCACTTCGGCCATAACCACAAAATAACAAAATTACTTCCAAACAAACTGTTAGAATATAACGAGAGATGTTCGCGAGAGTAGCAAGCCCCTGCATAGCGTTCTCCGTGTTTATGGTCTGTTGCTAGGCAGAGGGAAACGGTTGAAGGCAGGCAGCTGCCGTAAACCATTTTGTTTCACTTTCGGGTTTATCCGGCCCGCCGGTATAGACAGACACAGACTCTATAATCATCAAGAGAGCAATCTCCGATTCACACGGCTTTGGTCTCAGCTACTATTATAGGTAAGATGTGATGCATCAATATTATAATTATACTGTTTAATAACAATCGAAAATCTTGCTCGTAGCTGCTTTAAGGTCTTCAAATCAGACTGCTCTATCATTCAAAGAGCTCTTAAATTCAGACAAGACAAAATTCATGCTATTCACAAGAAAACCGTCTAATATGCTAACCTGATTCATTACTAATTAGTGGACACAAATTGAAAGAGTATCTGCATGCAAAAACTTGTGTAGATGACAAGTTGTCTTTGAAAATGCACATAGAACGTACTAAGAAATTGATAACAACGTTAGCATTATTTTAATCTGAATTGTAGAAAACAGATTGTTCATGCAACATTTGTATCAATTTTAGATTATGGCAATGTCATGTATCTGCCACTGACTCTGCTCCAGTGGTGTCGTGGTGTCTGGAGATATTCTACTCTTAATTTATGCCTCAAGTTTGTGGCCCATCCAGCAAAGGATATAAACGCCCTGTGTTATAAACAGTGACATGTTTATGTAACGGCGTTGTGTAGGCGGTACTTGCAGCAACCCATGTTAAGGGCTTGTCCAGGGGTGGGTACGAACCGCCGACCTTCGGCTTGGGAGTCCGACATGTTAACCGCAACGCCAAGAGAGCTAGCTCCCTTGGTGGAGCTGATTAACCTTGCCTTTATACTGGGGAGTGAGTTTAACCAATCCACTCGCTACCACTCGGGACTCACGAGAAGTTACAGGACTGATGGCTGTCTATAGGAGACTGTTGAAATTAATATATTCAATTGAACTCAAAGATAATATAGGCTGCACCACTGCAAATTATTGGGCTAAAACTAATATGTACCTACAGTTAATCAAACAACAATAGAATAGATACACACTCACTCCCTCTTTTGAATTCACTCTCCTTGGAAGTGCGTACTGTATACTCAATGCAGACTGAAAGATAACTGGGTATAGTCCATACCTGCACTTACCCTGCTGCACTACACTGCTCTGCTCCCTCTACACTAAAGCTTCTTGATGCAGGTGGTCATTCTGCTGTTAAGCTTCTGGCATACTCTTCGCGCACGCGCTGGAGGCGGGGCTCCACGGAGGGCGCGCGCACTCTGGGCGGGCCAAAACAGAACATAGTGAGTGCGCAGCTCGCTAGGAGCTCCAGGGGAAAATGGCGGCGATCAGTGCCAGGCAGTCTGAATGAAATTTAATGTAACGTTCCCAATCCTATCTATTAAATTCTAAAAAACGACCCTCAACATTTGGGAAGGCTAAGCCACACAACTAGTTCATTATAATCGAACATCATGCTTCGAAAGCGACTTTACGACGATGAGGACGGTGAGGACAGATATCCGCTGATAGCCTACCACGGAGATCTCACAGGCACAGGCAGCAAAACCCGACGCGCTGATAGAAAAATCTCCATGGACGCGCCGCGCTGCGCTCAGGCCTCGCCCCCCGACACGCCCCGTGCGATGACGTCAAAATCGTTGCGCGCCCTATGCGCTTGGCCGGGGGCGCGAAGAGTATGCCAGAAGCTTTAGATTCCTGATAACTGAGGATGGAGTCAGAACTCATCACTGCAACTTAGATCACAAAGTTGATTGGCCGTCATTGGCTTTGAGAAGAGAGCAGCACTGCATTCTGTTTTATCTACAAAGCCTCCCTCAATAAATTAACTGCTTATCTGACCAGATTGTTGATTTACTAAATATGTACGTACCACATTAAAAGCACCAGGGCAAGGGCAAGGGCAAGGGCAAGGGCAAGGGCAAGGGCAAGGGCAAGGGCAAGGGCAAGGGCAAGGGCAAGGGCAAGCGTTGTCATTGCTCAAAATCTCCCTTTTTCTTTAGGTGCGGCCAGCATGGCCAGTAGCTCTATAAGTCACTCTGTTGATTGGTTGGTTGGTCGGTCCACAAAAAAGAATGTGGTCCACAAAGTCAATGTCAATGCAGTGGATGACATCACAATGGAGTGGATGACATCACAGTGGAGTGGATGACGTCACACATATCTGTATCATATATCGCAGCTATTGCGAATTCACGCTTGTTCTTTGAATTACCACTGGGTCGCTGAAACACGTCCTTTGATGCACTGACCCAGTGGTAATTCAAAGAAAAATGGTAGATTTTGAGTGCTAGAAACTAGCAATGACAACACCTTTGCTCTTGCACCAGGCGTTAGATGGGGCCCTCCATGTGTAGGACTGAATTAAACTAGCAATGACAACACCTTTGCTCTTGCACCAGGCGTTAGATGGTGCCCTCCGTGTGTAGGACTGAATTAAACTAGCAATGACAACACCTTTGCTCTTGCACCAGGCGTTAGATGGTGCCCTCCGTGTGTAGGACTGAATTAAACTAGCAATGATAACACCTTTGCTCTTGCACCAGGCATTAGATGGTGCCCTCCGTGTGTAGGACTGAATTAAACTAGCAATGATAACACCTTTGCTCTTGCACCAGGCGTTAGATGGGGCCCTCCATGTGTAGGACTGAATTAGGAAAAATTACATTTGAGTAAGCTATTATGCCCCCAGGGAAATATAGCCTGCAACTTGCTCAAATGGAAGAGCTTGATTGCACTTGATCGTTTTAAACACCAGCTCTATGATCCTATGCAATCTGAATGTTCATGTGCCCTACTGTCTGAGCTGATGTCTGTCTTCTTATTTGTCAGTTGTAACTTGTGTTACATGTGTGCATTAAGTTGTTTTAAGCTGTGTGTAGTTGATGTTACATGTGTGCATTAAGTTGTTTTAAGCTGTGTGTAGTTGTTACATGTGTGCCTTAAGTTGTTTTAAGCTGTGTGTAGTTGTTACATGTGTGCCTTAAGTTGTTTTAAGCTGTGTGTAGTTGTATGTTATAATGTTCTGTAATCAGGGCGTCATTGAAGAAGAGAGTTGTCAACAGACCCTCCCTGTATAAATAAAGGTGAAGTGAAATTATCAGTTAGATTTAAACTGATGAATCAAACCAAAACAGCATTCTTCTTATTTTCATAATTCTTTGTGGAAGACTTTTCCGTCAGGCTTCTTTCTCCATTGAAGTTTGACATCTTTCATCCCCTTCTCTTTCATCTTCTTCTCCATCTGAACAACAAAAGGATTGTTTTTCAAACTGGTGAGCCTCCACTTGCTGACAAGCCAGCTTGTCAACACTTACTCAGTCACATTGTGCTATCAAAACAAAAACAAAAACAAAATCTCAAGAATTTGTTTTTAGCGATAATATTTGCTTCCAGACTAAATAGTCCTCCAAATGTCCTTCTGCTGTTAGTCTACAGTACAGATCCCATTGGTAAGTGATAAAAGCAATTTATTAGAGACTAACCTCTTTCAAGATGGCCTCCATCACAGCAGGATCATTCAGGTCGAGTGTGGAGTCTGCTGACTTCACCTTTATTTTGAACACCTGCTTATTCTCTGTCACTTTAACACAGAATAGATAGATATACAGATAGATAGATAGATAGATAGATAGATAGATAGATAGATAGATAGATAGATAGATAGATAGATAGATAGATAGATAGATACTATTAACTTTTTTTTACTAAGATCAAATAAATATTATAATGCCATAAAATAAAGCTTATTTTGATTATAGGAATAACTCACCCTTGTTGCAAATGAAATCATATTTGTCCTCACACCTCCTGTCCCACCACTTGCCCCCTTTGCCAATCTCACTGACAGCACAGTTCTCTTTGGGAGCCTGATTGTTTGGTTGTCCATTCTGCCAGTATCTGAATGAGGAGTCACTCCCTCCTGACCACCACCTCCAGGAATCTCTGAACAGACCGATCCAAACCTTCTGGCCCCCTGGTACCACTGTTTTGATCTCCTGGTTCTCAGTCTGGTTCCTCACACTGGCCAGGTCTGTGTGGTGCTGCCTGCAGTAGCTCTGAGCTTCGGTCCACGTCTTTGGTTCGCTGACATAGATATATCTACCAGCTGGCAAACCAGAAATAATGCATGTATTCGTTTAGTAGTTTTTAGTTGTTTACTTTTAGAAGGAAAATAAATTAAACTGGGGAAAAAAGAAGAAATTGATACAATATAAATGTGCACAAATTTAATAAATGTTATTGATGGTGGAAGGTGAACTCAGCTGGCAAACCAGAAATAATGTTTTGTTAATTTGCACACAAACTACAACAAAGAAAGTGGTTAAAAGTGAAAAAAGTTAAATGGGGGGACAAAAATGGAAAAAAATTATAATATGTGTATGTGCATGAACGGCAATTAAGTGAAATTAAATACATTTTATTCATACCGGAAGGGGAACTCAAAATAAGTATGAAATGAACTTGAAATAAGAAACTGTGGGTTCTATTTAGGGGACTCACCATGGCCATTTGTGTCATCATGGTAGCAGACAAAAAAGAGATTCTCAGTGCAACTCAAATCACGCCACTTCCCGTTCGTCATAGTAGTACAGAACTGGTTGCCCCTGTTGTTATTTGGTTCACTACTCCACCAGTTTGTGAACGCAGCTCCTCCCTCTCCATAGATGCTCTTATCTGACAGAGACCACCTCCAGCTGTCTGGTTTGTCATACAGGCCGATCCAGACGTCTCCCTCATAACCACTGCCTGCAGAATCAATCAGCCTCTTCATGTCGTCCATGTGGTCGATGGTGGCCAGGTCAGTGAACTTCTCTCTGCAGTAGCTTTGGGCTTCATTCCAGCTCTTTTTCTCATGAACAAAGTGGTACTGATGATCAAGGCCTGAGCAGAGACCTGTGACTAAAGACATATTAAGCAAAGTACACTTTATGATTAAATTAAGTTATCCTTTATTGTCCCCATTCAGGAATTCATCCTCTGCATTTGACCCATCCTTTACTATAGGAACCTTCCTAGAACTAGGAGCAGTGGGCAGCTGCGGTGTAGCACCCGGGGACCAACTTGCCAGTGCCTTGCTCAGGGGCACTGACAGGAGTATTATTAACCCTATAACATACATGTCCTTGATGGGGGGAGGAAACTGGAGCACCCAGAGGAAGCCCACATGAACATGGGAAAACATGCAAACTCAACACAGAAAGGACCTGGGACGGACCGGGGTTCCAACCAGGGACCTTCTTGCTGTGAGGCAACAGTGCTATCCACGGAGCCATGGTGTCGTCACCCGATGCTCATTGCTTAATATACATATAAAAAACCACACATATGCTGCAGACGATTACATCGTGTATCATGTTTCCATGAGTCAAGTCAAGTCAAGTCAAATTTATTTATATAGCCCTAATTCACAAGCATGTCTCAGAGGGCTTCACAGAAAGTATGTCTATGAGTCTTTTCATAGTTACTGACCACCACCACCACCACCACCACCCCCCCCCCCCCACACACACACACACACACACACACACACACACACACACACACACACCCACACACACACACACACACACACACACACACACACACACACACACACACACACACACACACACACACACACACACTGACCTGACAATAGCAGAATGAACAGCATGGTCCTAACTGAGGAAAGTAAAAAATGAAGTTGTTTTGAAATGATAGTATACAAATTTTAACATAAATATTGTAGTATAATTACAGTATATATCATATTACAAATGGATACTTCAATCATTACACATCATCCAAAAAATATATATATTGATAAAATCGCACAGCCCTAATTTCAAATAATTATTCTTTCTCACTTATGTTATGTAATCTTCAAAAGCCTCATCCATCTAAGCATCCATCATTTTTAATCTAAAGACACGTTTAATGTGTGAGTGGATGATATGTATGACTACTGGACATGCTTCAATTAATTTAATAAATGTTCAGAGGTGCCTTGTTGGTATTACAATTGTCTACCAACGCTTAGGTTACTTTCTATGTTGGATTAAAAAAGATTTAATTATCATATTTCAATATAAAACAACAAAGAGCAAAGGGATGCAATTCTATGCAAACTATTATGCACAAGTGCATCCATTCAATCAAAAATGAATAGCCTGCACAGAGTCAGAGAATGCTTTACTCAAGATAAAGGTTGTCTTAAAGTCCAGACTTTCTCAGACATATGTCTTACCTGGATATAGTGGACTGGAGACTGATGCCATTGTCAAACTTTGTCTTTGTTGTCTTTATCTTTCCTGCCGATCACAAAATATTATTGGGAAAAACATAGTAAGCAAAACATAGTAACCAGACCTCCTTTACAATAACCTCAGGTGTGCTGCTCACATCCTCTTTATAGCAAGTTTAGATGGCTCATATGTAAAGTGTTGACCATCACCTTTAAGACTTTAAGACTATTCAAATAAGGTGGACTTGAAGCCTCGCTCCATCTCCAGGACCCCAGCATGGGGCTGCATGCAGGAAATAGTGTCAGGTGACTACAGAATACACGCAGCCAATCAGCTTCAACAGTAAGCAGGAGGCGGAGCTTTCAGTTCTCAATCCATCTGCTCCATGGTGTCACACACATCATTCATTCACCAAATAAAAATAGAATAACATAAAACAGTTTTATATAGTGTTTTACATATAGTGTCAAGGTGCGCTGTCGCTGAATATCTTTTCATCTGTTATGATACTGTGACAGCAGATTTTGTTGGGTATAGCACAGAGGTCTGTTCTGCATTGTGATGAGCAGGGCTGCTTTGACCATGTTGCTTTAGGGTCTGGAGTTGACCTGTTACACCACTGGTTCCCTTCCTGCAGGAACAGTGGAGTTTAACACACCTAAACTCAGCTTAATATTACTGTATATTAATATCTATTTTGTTACATACTTTTGAACATTTTGGTGGCATCTCAGCAGCACACTGAACTGCCAACTCGACTTCACCAACACAGACTGTATGGGTTGTAGCTGCTACGATAGTGGGCCAATCACACGTCACATTAAATCAAAGAACACTTGTGGTGATTGGCTGCAAGTAAAACCATACAAAGAGGTTTTTTTCCCCCTAGATCTGTATACAAAAAGGATCAAATGCAGGTATCTTTTGAGTGAAGAAGCAGAACTGAGAAGTTCCGGTACTACTTGATACTGAGTTATTTCTGTTGATTCCTTAAAAGATATGAGTACTGATACCCAGCCCTAGTCTGTGCACCTGGATGTAAACCACATGTAAATTGAGCAAACTGATGCAAACTTAATGGTAAACAGGCCCTTCCCGAAAAAACAACCTCAGACTGTACACATGTTGTTTGATTTGTCTAAATAGAGTCAATGATGAACTCAAAGATGTATATAACAGACTAATGCTTTTCTGCATTGACTAACTGCATTAACTAACGTTGTAGTTATTGCAGTTGTTTGTTAGCTACTGTGCAGTGACTACGTTTACATGGACACAATTTTCCAATATTATTCCATAAATGACAATAGACTGAATTTGATAAGGGTCATCTTAATCTTGTTGGATTGCCTTGAAATTTTAACAAAGTGTCAGGGAAAATTGACATACAATACCGCCTGTTGGACTTTCTAGGATTTGACACTGCCTAGAGGTGCTTTCAACCTACTACATTACATTTGGTTTAAATGGTGAGTTTGAGTGGCACAAATAGAATAGAGGAAACAATGAGTGAAGGTTAACAGCATAAGAACCCTGTGGGTCATGTCAGGTCAACCATGGATGGGTTAGAAAATGTCTGCTGTGGTTTCTGGAGGGGTTCAGATGATGCAAAACAGATGGAAAGTCATTCTGCCTCACCTGATGCAAACCGGATGCTAAACATAGCTCTTTTTTGGAGGAATGTACAAACCATAAAATAAAATCAGAGTTGTAAAAAAAAAAAGCATTGTTCAGTCATCTTCCTTGAATTACTAATTTAATTTACTCTATATTATGCAGACATAGGAGCATACAGTTACTGCTGTGCATAATAATTATTCAAGCACTTCAGTGAAGATGAAAATGGTTGACCATGACCCTTTTTGGTCACTTATAACTCCAGACTTTCTATGGTTCCTCTCTAAGCCAGCCTGTCCTCCACAACACTCCCAGCATGCTCTTTGATTTATATCTTGAATGAAATGATTCTACAGTCATGAGTGATTTAGAAATCATCCTCTTAGGTCTGTGTCACAGGATGCAAACCACATGGAAATTGACCGTCTCAGAACTTGATGCAAAGTAGAGGCTGCGTTTCAAGCTTGATTGCAGGTGACTGGACAAATAAAACACATCCTGGTTGATTGATTGATTGATTGATCGATCGATCGATTGATTGATTGATTGATTGATTGATTGATTGATTGAATGAAGACAATGAATGAACATCTCGGTTATGGTTATGTCTATAAAAGTATTTTATTTACTTCCCATTTTTGACGTCGATCAGCACACCTCTAAACAGTAAAACCTTGATACAGCTTTAATTGCAATGATAATTGACATCCTGTGCCAGTGGATAAGAAAACATTTAAGCATCTAAAGGGCTTTTCACACTACACTTAGACGGGGTTAACTCAGTCTCTTACGCCTACATTCCACTAGGTCCGTGTTCGGTCCGTCTGCGCTGGGGTACGGCATCGGAGCCGATACGTTTCCACTCTAATCATTGTGTCAACTCCCACCTACTCCGCTGCGTTGCGTGTCTACTCCGTCCCAGCTCCGACGATCCGGAGCTCTCCGAAAAAGATACGCAAGGGTTCTATTTTTCACGGATGACGGAGCAAAGCCGCAGCAAGTTGGGCGGAGCCAGGCATGAAATCAACAGGGCAGAGGTGTTTACAGCATTCAATATCAAGCCAGAGGACAAATATGTATGAGGAAAAGTTCATAATTGAAGTGGAAAACCACAAAATAATATATGACACAACACATCCTTTTTACAAGGACAACACCAAGCAAGTCCACCCCTCCTCTGCTCCTCCAGTTGGGAACAATAATCTTCTGCCTGTTTGTCGTTGTATTTATCCCACATACAAATTATGGTCTCGCTCGATTTTACAGTGATAACCTGTCGGTCTCTCTCGTCACTCTAGCTGTCTGGCGCAGCTGAGCCGTGACGTGCTCTACACGCAGCCAGTGAGTGTTGCCGCAGCACAGAGCACGGAGCAAAACCGGAGCTCAGCCGCAAAGCAATGCAACCAGTGGAATGCCGGCGTTAGGCTAGAGAGCTGTTAGACACACGCTAAGAAAGCTTTCACACTTGCACAATCCTGGAACATTCTAAAGTGGGCTAATCCTGCTCATATGAGAATGAAACCCTAAACTCACTTTTATCAGCTGTTAATCAATGTTCAACTATTTTAGCTTGATTCATTTTTACACATTGAGTCAGTTAAACTCTGCTGGTCTGTCTCCTCTAATCTGTGACTCCTGCCTCCATTGGCTCTGTTAAACAGATCAGGTGGGTATTCAGAAGTTACAGGACTGATGGCTGTCTATAGGAGACTGTTTCAATTAATATATTCAATTGAACTCAAAGATAATATAGGCTGCACCACTGCAAATGATTGGGCTAAAACTAATATTTACCTACAGTTAATCAAACAACAATAGAATAGATACTCACTCCCTCTTTTGAATTCACTCTCCTTGGAAGTGGGTACTGTATACTCAATGCAGACTGAAAGATAACTGGGTATAGTCCATACCTGCACTTACCCTGCACTACACTGCTCTGCTCCCTCTAAAGCTTCTTGATGCAGGTGGTCATTCTGCTCTTAACACATTGACTGCCAGCCGTTTTTTTTTTGCTGTAGGTAGCTTCTGCCAGGCCGTTTTTTGAGGATTCTGGCTCATTTTAAAAGAGCCGAGGATTCTTTTCTGCTTGGAGTTTGTGAACACAAAGTTCAGTAAAGTACTAATAGAATGTGTGCTTTCTCTGTCTAAAAGAGTTAGTTTGTAGAGTTAGTAGTTATGTAGATATTAGCCGTTGAGTACAGCATGGTTTCAGCTGTCTGAGAGTGAAAGCTGAGATAATCGCAGTTTTGTGAAATTCAATCAAACAGGCAGAACAGTCACTTTAACCATTTATTTTTGGCATCAGTGAGAGATCAGACATCCAAACAATATAGTTCCGAACGCCCTCTCCTTCAACTCCTCCCTCCTTGGGCGTGTCTAGTGGCTTTCAGCCTGCGTTTGTCACAAGCGAGTGCTCTGCTGCTGCTGCTGCTGCAGCGAGTTCGAGCAGCCTCCCTCCCTGGCAGCGAGTTCGAGCAGCCTCCCTCCCTGGCAGCGAGTGTGGATAAGGCTCACTCGTCTCTTGGGTTTGAGAGCCCCGATGAAGCCCCGTGCGACTCTAGGCTTATGCAAATTTGCAATCCCCCGTGTGCTGCTGCTGGCGCGGCCCGAGAGCGGCGAGTCTGGTGACTGATGACTGTAAAATCGGCAAGCCATTTCCTTGAGAATGGAGGAAGCAGCCGCGGGAGGCGGCTGCTTTTGGTTGACTTTCTCTCTGTCGGGAGGGCACCGTCGCCACCTAGCTGGTCGGTAAAATAGATTATACACATTCAATACTTCCAATATCTCCATAGGAGACGCGGGGGGCATTGATCCACGTAGCACCGTCAAAAAAAAAAAATCTATTTTTTTGACGTATTAATACGTCAATAGTCTCGCTAGCCAGCCTCTCTTCCTTTCTGTCAGAGAGTCTGGCGTCGCGGAAACAGGCACGGGGATCAGCCCGCCCCTGCTCTAAAGCTGCTCTCCCATTCGAGTGGCTGTTTCGGTGGCAGCAGGATATCCGCTCCCCCGCTTGCAAGCTCTGTCACGCTCTGTCATTGGCTCCGACCATATGTCAATCAGAGCGGCTTCCGCTCCCATGGCATGTGTGTCGCTGTAATGCTCCCGGCCGCCGAACAACGCTAACTAGCTAGCGTAGAAAGCTAACGGCAGAAATCTATGGGCTAACTCGTTGCTACATGCTGAAAATGGCAAGTTTTGAAGAAGATATGGATTGTGCAATAAAGAAGGCCTGCTCGGCACTTTCGGTGGATGGTTGTAAAGATATCCAGAGAATGTTTAGAACATTTGCTAACAGTCTAACAGTCTGTCTTTATGCCTGTGCGCTCTCCTCCCGTCTAAATGTTCCGCCGACACAAGTTCCACCCCGAAACTATTTTCCAAGGGCACTAACGTTAAGCACCGCCCAAGACGAAGCTGATTGGTTAACCCAAACAGAGCATTTTTTTCGCAATCCCACAATGGAAACCTGCGACGCCAGACTCTCTGACAGAAAGGAAGAGAGGCTGGCTAGCGAGACTAATACGTCAATGGCAGTGAACCGCTGGATTTTTTTTGACGTATATATACGTCAGTGGCAGTCAACGTGTTAAAGTCCCTGGAAACCAGAAATATTTCTTTATTATTTAGCATTTTGAGTTAATCACATCACAGGACCCTATGTTAATAAGCCACCAGCCAAATTTGAACGATGATGAACGTCGCAAAGTATATAAATTTAGGTTTGACAGCCATGGCAAAACTCATGAGATTTCATTATTTTTTAGAGTGTATTTTCTCCCGCGGAATGTGTGGGCGTGTCCCATCTACAGCAGGGAAATTTCTGTCTCTCGGAGAGCGCGAGAGAGAGGGGGGAGGGAAACGGAGAAAGAGAGATGAGTGCACACACCGTGTGTGTGTGTGTGTGTGTGTGTGTGTGTGTGTGTGTGTGTGTGTGTGTGTGTGTGTGTGTGTTCGCGCATTGCTCCGCGGCTCTGACGGTACGTGCACATCTACAATGGCAAATTCGCTTTTCCACTGTGTCGCAGCGTTTTGTGGGCGTGCAAACCAGCTTCCAGCTTGGAGCTGTAGCCTGTAGAAACGTTGTACACAGGAGGGTGCGGGGAGGAAATGTGTAGGAAGAGCTGTCATTGGGTAGCTTCAACGAAAGGTCCCGCCCTAGTCCCGCCCCGCGAGCGTGAAGACGCTCGGAGACAAGCCGCCTCTAGTCTGCGACAGTGAAACGCTGTGGGCGGTTCCAGCGGCAGGGGGCGCGAGGTAAATGGACCAATCAGACACGGAAATAGAGCAAGACAGCCTATCAAGATGCAGCGTCAAAGCGGCTTTTTCAGCAGGCAAGCCGCCGAGCGCTTCATGATGTGCACGTACCGTGAGAGGAAGAGATCTCTGTCCGTTCTTTGCCCCCACAGCGCTCGCTGAGTGTCTGTCTCCCACTCTGTGTGCTCTCTCTCTCTCTCTCTCTCTCTCTCTCTCTCTCTCTCTCTCTCTCGGGACTAGTGAGAGAGAGAGAGAGAGAGAGAGAGAGAGAGAGAGAGAGAGAGAGAGAGAGAGAGAGAGAGAGGAGCGCATGGCCTGAAACCCGACACCTTGCTAATCTCACAAGCATAGCGCTTGGCAGACGGCACACAGAGTGGGAGGGAGACGGACAGCGAGGGAGCGCTGTCACTGGGGGCAAAGCGGACTTGCCATAGGTGGGTGCGGATTGCGCGCGTGTACAAAGGTTATATAGAGTTTATGACATCATAAGCTCCTGCGTTTTAGCACCTTGCGCACTGCTGTCTTCAATGAGGAAGTACTTTGTAGAATCTTGTAGAAAAGTGGCGATTTTAAGGCTTTGGGTTGAAAGTAATGTATAATAATTTCGGAGGCACAAAATTACTAACATAAGACCCTAAATAACATAGTTAGAACGTTTTTGTGGATTTTGGTTTCCAGGGACTTTAAGCTTCTGGCATACTCTTTGCGCACGCGCTGGAGGCGGGGCTCCACGGAGGGTGCGCGCACTCTGCGCGGGCCAAAACAGAACATAGTGAGTGCGCAGCTCGCTAGGAGCTCCAGGGGAAAATGGCGGCGATCAGTGCCAGGCAGTCTGAATGAAATTTAATGTAACGTTCCCAATTCTATCTAGTAAATTCTAAAAAACGACCCTCAACATTTGGGAAGGCTAAGCCACACAACTAGTTCATTATAATCGAACATCATGCTTCGAAGGTGATTTTACGACGATGAGGACGGTGAGGACTCAATCACAGCAGATATCCGCTGATAGCCTACCACGGAGATCTCACAGGCACAGGCAGCAAAACCCGACGCGCTGATAGAAAAATCTCCATGGACGCGCCGCGCTGCGCTCAGGCCTTGCCCCCCGACACGCCCCGTGCGATGACGTCAAAATGGCCGCGCGCCCTATGCGCTTAGCTATGCGCGAAGAGTATGCCAGAAGCTTTAGATTCCTGATAACTGAGGATGGAGTCAGAACTCATCACTGCAACTTAGATCACAAAGTTGATTGGCCGTCATTGGCTTTGAGAAGAGAGCAGCACTGCATTCTGTTTTATCTACAAAGCCTCCCTCAATAAATTAACTGCTTATCTGACCAGATTGTTGATTTACTAAATATGTACGTATCACATTAAAAGCACCAGGGCAAGGGCAAGGGCAAGGGCAAGGGCAGGGGCAGGGGCAAGGGCAAGCGTTGCCATTGCTAGTTTCTACTCAAAATCAAACCAAAACAGATTTTCATAATTCTTTGTGGAAGACTTTTCCATCAGGCTTCTTTCCCCATCGAAGTTTGACGTCTTTGATCCCCTTCTCTTTCATCTTCTTCTCCATCTGAACAACAAAAGGTTTGTTTTACTGGTTTTTCAAACTGGTGAGCCTCCACTTGCTCACAAGCCAGCTTCTCAAGACTTTAGGTTACTACTGATGCTCATATTGTACTATCAAAACAAAAGAAAATCTCACGTTTTTGTTTCAGCAATAACAACATAAATAGATAGATATAGAATCTATAGATGTGGTAAGTGACAAGAAACTAACCTGTTTCAAGATCTCTTCCATCACAGCAGGATCATTCATGTCGAGAGTGGAGTCTGCTGACTTCACCTTTATTTTGAAAACATGCTTCTTCTCTGCCACTTTAACACAGAATAGATAGATAGATAGACAGACAGACAGACAGACAGACAGACAGACAGACAGACAGACATATAGACACATGTATATATATATATATATATATATATATATATAATATATAAATAATGGAATATATGTGATTTTGATAACAGTAAAAACTCACATTTGTAGCAAATGAAGTCACATTTCTCCTCACACTTCTTGTCAGACCACTTTCCCCCTTTGCCAATCTCACTGACAGCACAGTTCTCTTGGGAGAGCTCATTTCCTGGTTGTCCATTCTGCCAGTATCTGAATGAGGAGTCGCTCCCTCCTGACCACCACCTCCAGGACTCTCTGAACAGACCGATCCAAACCTTTGTGTGAGCTGGTACCACTGTTTGGATCTCCTGGTTCTCAGTCTGGTTCCTCACACTGGCCAGGTCTGTGTGGTTCTGCCTGCAGTAGTGCTGAGCTTCGGTCCAGGTCTTTGGTTCATTGACATAGATATATCTACCAGCTGGCAAACCAGAAATAATGTTTATTTCATGTGCACATAAAAATATGATAAAACAAAGAAAGGAAAAAAGGAAAAAAAGTAGAAAATGGCATATATGGTATAAATGTGCATGAACGACAATTAAGTGAAATGAAATACATTTTATTCATACCGGAAGGGGAACTCAAAATAAGTATGAAATGCACTTGAAATAAGAAACTTTGGGTTCTATTTAGGGGACTCACCATGGCCATTTGTGTCATCATGGTAGCAGACAAAATGGAGATTCATATTGCAAGTCCAATCGGCCAACTCCCCGTTACGCATAAAACCACAGAACTGCTTGCCCCCGATGTTATTAGGTTCATCAGGTGCCCAGTCTGCAAACACAGCTCCTCCGTCTCCATAGAGGCTCTTATCTGACAGAGACCACCTCCAGCTGTCTGGTTTGTCATACAGGGCGATCCAGACGTCTCCATCATAACCACTGCCTGCAGAATCAATCAGCCTCTTCATGTCGTCCATGTGGTCGATGGTGGCCAGGTCAGTGAACTTCTCTCTGCAGTAGCTTTGGGCTTCATTCCAGCTCTTTTTCTCATGAACAAAGTGGTACTGATGATCAAGACCTGAGCAGAGGCCTGTGACTAAAGACACATTAAGCAGAGTACACATTATGACGGTGTATATGGTACCTGATGCTCATCGCATTAAAGAAACATGCTGCAGATGACTACATCCTGTAAAAAAATTTATTGACCCCAACCTGCCTACACTACGCACGCGCACACACACACACACACACACACACACACACACACATGTACACATGCACGCACATGCGCGCACACACACACACACACTCTCACACACACACACACACACACACACACACACACACACACACACACACACACACACACACACACACACACACACACACTGACCTGAAAGTAGTAGAATGAACAGTATGGTCCTTCTGATAACTGAGGAGAAGAAAATAATTTGAAATTAATAATTAATTAATTAATGTAGCATAAAAATATATCTATTTAATAGTAGTATAATATATACAGATTACAGTATATAGATTTTATAAATAAATAAACAAATAAGTCAATACGTACATATGCATATACCGGTATATAGCATATGCATATATCTAGCATATATATACATATATGTATATATACATATATATATATACATATATAAACATATATGTATGTATGTACAGTATGTATGTATGTACGGTATGTATGTATGTATGTATGTACACATACGTGTGTGTGTGTGTGTGTGTGTGTGTGTGTGTGTGTGTGTGTGTGTGTGTGTATATATATATATACATGTAACTATGAACTACAGTTGAATAGACTCACTCCATTTTACAGGTCCGTTACCAAGTAACTACATGAACTACAGTTGAACAGACTCACTACAATTTACAGGTCCGTTACAATGTAACTACATAACTTCATTTATAACTGGTAATTACTGTGTAGTTACATATAGTTACAAATAGTTCATATGTAACTAGGGTACCTGTAAAATAAAAGGTTACCAGCTTGTCTTAAGGCCCAATTATACTCTACGTTAAAGACGGAGACAGAGACGGACAGAGCCCTCTGTCCGTACTCTGCGTTAATTTCATGCATTTTCTGTCCGTCATCTGAAAGCTTACGCATACGCATGAAACATACACACTCATGCATTTGACTCTACTGCCCACTGGTGAATGTATTGCTTAACATGATACCAACGTGAAAGACGCATAAAAGTATGTGGGCAGTGACGATAATAACGTTTGAAACGGACGCATCTATTTATATATGAAAATGGAGTATAAATGAGCCATTAAAGCCCAGACTTTGTCAGACATATGTCTTACCTGGATATAGTGGACTGGAGACTGATGCCATTGTCAAACTCTCTCTTTGTTGTCTTTATCTTTCCTGCCGATCACAAAATATTATTGGGAAAAACATAGTAACCAAAACATAGTAACCAGACCTCCTTTACAATAACCTCAGGTGTGCTGCTCACATCCTCTTTATGCCAGTTTTGATCCGTCTGATATGCAAAGTATTGTAATAAACCTTCTAGGAGGATTAAGGCCAACACAAAGTAGCCAAGTACCATTTGCTGCCACCACATCTTTACTGGTATGGTCCGGAACCAGAACCAGTGGAACCGGAACCAGTGGAAAAATATACAATGCTTTATTTAAATTGGCATAGGAATGAAGCATAAGTATGAAGAATGGATAGGACAACTATGATAATAAGAAAACAATGGCCTCGCCACCCCACCCTCACCCAATGTAAAGTAAACCCACTACACACAAGTGGGATTCAGTGTAGAAGAACTATATAACTGCAAAAGAGCACTACAAACACACTATAACTGAGCACTTTAAACAGGCACTGCAAACATGCACTGCACACGAGCACACACACTGCAACTTGAGGGTTGTCCTACAACCCAGGTTTTATGAGTGAGAATGAGGATTCTCACACTATGCCAAGCTGCACTCTGCAGCGACCCAACTGGAAAATGTCAATTTCTCTAGAAATTGACCACTATAAAACTAACCATTACGTCCAACAACGTGATGGGGTTGGCTATGATGCAGCCACCCGCTCCGCCCCCATGGCTGTAGCCACGTCCGCACCATAGCCAACCAGCGCTCCTGCTGTCCTGAATGAAAGCAGAGAGGCTGGATGTGTGAGAATCCCTGTTCTCACTCTTAAAAACCTGGGTTGTAGGACAACCCTCAAGTTTTACTTAGTTTCGACCTTCGGATTCTCACACTATGCTGATATACAACCAACCTTGCTGCAAGGAAGCCTGAAACCTAAGGCTAGCAATGGGGCACATGGGTCTTGCCCATGGCAACCCGATGGCATGACGAGTGACTAAGGCACTACCACCTAGCGGCTGACAACACAGCGTGCGCAAAGAGCGCGCTGGCCACATCAAGATTATAGAACCTGACAAAGGTGTGCTAGTTAGACCATGTCGCCACTGCGCACATGTCCTCCACTGACACACTGCGCAATAATTCCCATGAAGTCGCGACACCTCACGTAGAGTGGGCCTTAATACCCTCCGGGGGAACCTTCCCTTCGGCAGAGAAGGCCAAGGCAATGGCCTCCACTATCCAGCGCGACAAGCGCTCCTTGGACAGTGGCCCACCCAGGGCCCGCGGCCCAAAGCACACCAACAATTGGTTACAGGTGCGCAAAGTGCACAACCTGCCTACGTAGGCTAGGACCGCCTGCCCCGGGCATAACGCGTTGAAACGCTGCTCATCTTCCGAGCTGAACGGGGGAGGGCAGAACGCTGCCAGGTCTATCACCATGGACCTGAAGGTCATCAATGTTCTTGGGCTGGTACGTGGGGTTAGGCCGAAGCGCAACTCTCCTCCCGTCATCATCGAACACCATGCAAGGCTGGTTGGACCGACAGGGCAACCAAGTCACCAACCCTTTTACCTGAAGACAAGGCTAACAGGAGTGCAGTCTTCAATGACAGGAACTTTAAGTCCTCAGTTTCTAAGGGCTCGAACAGGGGACCCGAGAAGCCCTCCAACACGTGACTAAGTCCCACTTAGGAAAAACGTTCCACACCCGCGGTGGTAACCTACGAGCACCCCTCCTGAAACGGGAGATCAGCAGGAGACTGCCCACCGGCTTCCCCTCGATCTCCATGTGGCAGGCGGAAATCGCGGCCACAAACACCTTGAGGGACTGAGGGGACCCGCCTCATACACACTCTGCAGGCAACAGAGAATGGGCTGAATGCCACAAGACACCGGGTCCATGCCCTGCCAAGAGCAGGTAAGTCGCAGGCCCTGCTCCCTCACCCTGTCCAGCACACTCTGGATCAGGGGAGCGGGGGGAATCACGTAAAGGTCCTCTTTGGGCCAGGCGTGCGCTAACACATCGTGGCCCAGGGCAGGTCCATCCTCTTGGACAGGCGGCAATGCATTGTGCCTCGCGATGCGAAGAGATCGACCTGGGCACAGCCAAATCTGGCCCAAATCTGCCCCACTACCTGGGGGTGCAGCCGGCATTATGTCTGCTGGGGGTTGCCCCACGACAATAAATCCGCTCCGAAGTTCAACCGGCCCGGCAAGTAAGCCGCCGACAGGGAGAGCAGGCGGGCGTCACCTCTGCCAACTGGTTCAGGGCCCTCGACCGTACACCACCCTGCTTGTTCAAGTAGGCGACCGTGGCCCTGTTGTCCGAATGAATCAGGACGTGGTGACCGCGTATCGGGTACAAGAAGGGGCATAGAGCCAGGCGTACCACCTCCAACTCTAGCACGTTTATGTGGCGAAGCTCCCCGGTTTCCCACTGGCCATTTACCGGGAGGCCGTTGCATACTGCACCCCACCCCCATCGGGAGGTGTTGGTGTGGATGACCCGCCTGAGCGGGACTGGTCCCACTCTCACCCCCATGGAGAGCCAACGGGGGTCCGACCAAACATCCAGCGCCCGACAGGGTAGACTCAATCCAAGCCTCGTATATACAGTCTGTTACAATAACATAGCATGCCCAGAGCACCTCGCTCCACACTTCATGCAGTTGATCTTGCATTCCGGGCAGTCTAGTCACAGCTAGCGACTTGCGCATGTAACTGCAGGAACTCAATTCATTATTTTATAGTATTGCGCTAAAGTATTAACCAGAGTTGTGTCCTGGAAGCTTTTCGCTGGCAGTACATAGCCTATATAGTCCCATATTTATGATATTTTATGGTATTTAATGTGACATAGCGTTGTATTTGTGTAGACCACATTTCAACTCTCAGTTACACAACAATGAATTTGAGAAATGTCGATTCACACACTATCAATGACTACGTTTACATGCACACAATATTCTGGTTTTTGCCCATATTCGGAAAATGACAATATTCCGACTAAATGAATAATCCACTAATATTCCCATTTACATGCAGCCGTAGCTCGCCCTCCCCGACACGTGAGGGAGGGGGGGGGGGGGGGGGGGGGGGGAGATGCAGGTAGGCAGAGTTTTTCAGTTCTCTCTTTAAATCGATGTTTCTCATCTCCTCCCGATCAGAAATACGGGCTTTTCTTTTTGCATGCCAGAGATGATGGATTATATTATTATATCGCCTCTTCTAGTGCTTTCTAGTACACATCAGCTGACCGCAAACAGGCAACATGCGTCGCAGACTGCAGTAAAAACCCTGATTGAGACGCATATTCTGAATGCGCTATGATCAAAGAATCCTCCTAAAACCCGAATAATACTGGAATAACCCAGATGTCTTCATTGGAAAATGCTAAATTCGGAAAAAGGCCTCCGGAAAATGCAACAGGAATTGAGAGAAAGGCAGGAAATGAGGAAATCAGTAATCCTGTGGAAGGTGGTGGTAGAAGCGTGCTGACAGTTATGACTCAAATGACCACACTGTGCTGCCTGCTGTCATGTGAATGCAAATGTGTAAACAAAGGAGACGGAAACACACAAGATGTGACTTGATATGAGGCTGCCATTGTGTCAATATGAAGGTGATCAGATCACAAATCATCCTGCATTTCCTGTTAACCACTTCCTGCATAAACAGTCATCATTGACTCACCAGCTTATCTGCCAGGTACAGTCAGGACACTACCCATAGAGTGACACTACCCAGAGACTACCCTACTGTTTCATTCTACCTTGTTTCTCTATAGAATGGACGATTAAAGCTCTTTAGTAGCATACACTGTTTATTAAACACGTATTCATTCATTCAGCGCTCTGACAACATTCAGCATTCTCCGCTCCTGGTGTTACACTATAACACGTCCGTCTGGGAACATATCACAACACGGGATACAATGCTATTGTTACACCTACCTACCTACTACCGACTACCCGGCCACGCTAAGTAATTAGTGGCAATCTAACAAGAAATAAGATCCAGAAGATTTAGCCGCTACAAAATTCAGAAAACTAGAACCTACAAAAGTCAAAAAGCTATTGACTGTACAAAAAGTAAAAAAAAAAAAAAAAAAAAAAAGTCTGCTTCTAGCCTGAGACGCTTGTCAACTAAAAATTTATACTGTTTTACATAGTGTTTTACATAGTGTCAGGTATAGCACAGAGGTCTGTTCTGCATTAGTTAGGTCCTTGAAAGGATGCGCCTTCCCGGTGTTTTTTTTGTGGCGCTAAACCAACAAGGTTTGAATAAAAAAGTACCAAAAGAACACGGTAGCACTCACAGAACTTCAGGAGAAGGAAATCTCTATTTCACCAATTTATTTGGCCATGTCAAGCAAACACATGCCAATGTTTTGGTCTCTTGGCCTTCATCAGGGCATGGAGAGAAAATGTAGGTCATGTGATATAACACAGAAGGTCACATGATTGATGATAAAGGGGTAAAGTCACATACAAATATATTATATTACATTTTCTTAACCATCTGACAATGACTAAATGTGGTGAAATGGCACATCTACATACCTGTACAATTAAAATAAATAGTTCACATTTCAACTTTGGTGACAGGTACAGGTGACAGGGGGTACGGTGGTGCAGTGGTAAGCGCTGTCGCCTCACAGCTCGAAGGTCCTGGGTTCGATTCCCACCTGGGACGCTGTGGGCGCTGGAGTTGTGACCCCCGATATCTTCAGTGCCTACTGCCCAGGTGGGCTATCTCGTTGAAAGGGCATTTCTGTGTGGAGTTTGCATGTTCACCCGTACATATCCCCCCAGTAAAAACATGCAGAAGATTGTCATCCGACCAGTGACGACAACATCTGAAGTTGGTCCAATGATGGTCCAATGAATGTCCCCGGGCGCTGGAAAGAAATAGCGACCACTGCTCCTGGCCTGCCCCCTGGAGGAAAGGACAAGCCTGGATGGGTCAAATGCAGAGGACATATTTCACCGGCCACCGTCAGCATGAGTGTGTGTAGTGGCCGCATGCATGTGTTGTAGTGTGTTCGTGGCGGACTGCATAATCGGGCACGTCGGGCAAATGCCCGGTGGCCTGGCCTGGCCTGGCCTGCCAATTTTTTTTTTTTTTTTTTTTTTTTTTTTTTTTGCAGGCCAGGCCAGGCCACTCACTGAACAGCAGACCAGGCGCCGCCTACTGGTTTACTAGTGGTTTTATTACTTTATTCAGGTTTAAAGTGGGTGCATCTCATTGTAACATTGGACTTGGCCCAAATTGGGCTTCAAACGGCCCAAATTGGGCTTCAAACGGCCCAAATCGGGCTTCAAACAGCCCAAATCTGGCTTTAAACGACCCAAATCTGGCTTCAAACGGCCCAAATTGGGCTTCAAACAGCCCAAATTGAGCTTCAAACGCCCCAAATTTTTCGCCGCCGCCCTTCGGACGCCGGCACGCGCGTCGGCCCGTATCGGCCTGGCCTGCTTGGTATCTAATGCCCGGCCTGAATTATGATCCCAGTCCGCCCCTGGTTCGTGTGACAATAAAGACGGGCTGCCGTCTGAAATCGAGGTATACATTGTCTTTTGAGAGGTTTTTTCAGAGAAAACATTTTGAAAGAAAAATCATCATTCAGTCCAGCAGGTGTCATTGTATGAGTGTGTAGATCCAGTAGCTACATCTCTCTCTGTGAGAGAAGTTTGGGCAGGTTGCCCACTCTAGTTGGAAGAGGAACATGTTCGAGTCCAACAAATTTCAGAGTGGCTGGAGAACCATTGTTAGCTCCCTGATAGTGCTTGGCTATGGCATAATCCATGTTCCCTGTGCGAATGGCTGTTTTATGTTCTGATATTCTTTGTTTTAGTGCTCTCTTAGTTTGCCCAACATAAGAGAGTCCACAGGGGCATGTGAGCATAGATCACAGATGTTGTGTTGCAATTTAGGAAATCTTTGATTGGAAATTTCTCTCCAGTGTATGGATGATTGAAGGTCTTGAAATCAGTGGTATTGTTGCACTGGCTGCAGTTTCCACATTTGAAGTTTCCTTTTAGATAGAGCCAAGTAAGATTAGGTTTAGTGGGCTGGAACGTGTGTACCAGGCTGTCTCTGATTGTTGGTGCCCGTCGGAATGACAGGAGGGGGAGACTTTTTGTGAACTCAACTCACAAAGTGATGGTTCTGCACTTAGGATGCGCCAGTGTTTGTTTACTATGTCCCTGAGACCCTTATGGCAGTGATTGAATTCAGTTGTGAAGGCAATTATTTTTGTTTTTTAAGCTGTGACTTTGGGTTCAAGCAGCTGAGGACATGGAGATGTTAAAGCATGACCGTAGGCTTTATTTTTTTTAGAGTTGGATGGTAATTTCTTTGATAAAATCTCATCAGCCTTGTTTCTGAATTCATCCAGAGTCGAGCAGATTCTCCTTAGTCGCACGAATTGTCCCTTTGGTATGTTTCCTTTCAGATGGTTTGGGTGGTTGCTGTTGTGGTGGAGGAGGGTATTTCTTTCCATAGGCTTCCTGTAGATTGAGGTGTGAATGCTTCCATCCTGTTGTTTAGAGATGGTGACATCCAGAAAGTGAATGGTATTCAGGCTATATCCAGTTGTGCATTTGAGAAAAGGGCTACTTGAGTTTGCTTCTGCATTTGCTTTTGCATCTGGTCTCTTCCCAATACTGTTCCCTTCAGAGGTGTAACTACAGTACCATAGGCCTATAGGTGCAAAGGTGTAACTACAGTACCATAGGCCTATATGCAGGTACAGAGGTGTAACTACAGTACCATAGGCCTATAGGTGCAGAGGTGTAACTACAGTACCATAGGCCTATATGCAGGTACAGAGGTGTAACTACAGTACCATAGGCCTATATGCAGGTACAGAGGTGTAACTACAGTACCATAGGCCTATATGCAGGTACAGAGGTGTAACTACAGTAGTCAAGTCAAGTTTATTTGTATAGCACATTTCATACACAGAGGCAATTCACAGTGCTTCACATACAATGGTGGACAGGAAAATAAAAGAATAAAAGAAGAGAATAAAATGGACATTTAAAAGCATCACAACAAAACTTTAAAAAAGAGTATAACAAGTGCATTAAGCAACAGGCGCAGCAGTTGTAAAAAGAGCTAAAAACTTATAGAGGACTCATTGGGTTTGCATAATAGAATAAATCAATTTATCTATATTTAGTCCCCCGACATCATGACTATATAAGAAACATGACTACACACATAAAACTCAGGTCTGGGTATGGTGTCCTCTTTTAAGCTCCCCTTACGCGTGCGTCCCTCCTGACGCATCACCTCACCCTCTTGTGAGTATATCCGTATTACGGAACCATCCCCCAGACCTGCAGCTTTTAGCAGTAATTGCAATCATCTATGTTTTAAAACCAGTTGTATAATACTGATTAAGAAACAGCTGTCAGCAGTTAAAAGCGACGGTAAACATAAAAGTCTTTAGTCTATTTTTAAAAGTAAGTAAAGTTGGGGCAGATCTGAGGTCTTCAGGCAATTTGTTCCAGCTAGCAGAAGCATAGTGGGTAAATGCGGCCTTCCCATGATTTGATTTGATCCTAGGGACAGTTAATAAGCTGGACCCTGCTGACCTAAGAGGTCTAGACGGTTCGTAGCGTGGGAGCAATTCAGCTATGTATTTTGGGCCTAGGCCATTAAGTGATTTATAGACTAATAACAGTATTTTAAAATCTATTCTATGACACACTGGCAACCAGTGTAAGGACTTAAGAACTGGAGTGATATGATCAGCTTTCTTAGTCTTCGTTAGAACTCTAGCAGCAGCATTCTGAATGAGCTGAAGTTCTAAGTTCTTTTTTGGAGAGACCAGAGAAAAGGGTATTGCAGTAGTCTAACCTACTATAGATGAAGGCGTGAATTAGTTTTTCTAGATCCTGTCTGGACATGTAGCCCCTAATTCTTGCTATATTTTTAAGATGATAAAAAGCAGATTTTCTGATTGACTTAATGTGGGAGTTAAAGTTGAGATCGGAATCAATAATAACGCCAAGAATTTTGACTTGATCCTTAGGGTTCAGGGATCGAGACTCAATGCGTGCAGTGATTTTAAGCCTTTGTTCTTTGGGACCAAAGACGATCACCTCTGTTTTGTCTTTGTTTAGCTGTAGGAAATTCTGGCACATCCAGTTATTTATTTGATCAATGCACTGGCACAATGATTCTATGGGAGCATAGTCAGCTGAGGAAAGAGTTATATACAACACAACTGAGTATAAAGGTTGAAGAGAACGGGCCCCATAATGGATCCTTGAGGCACCCCACAAGTCATCCTAGTTAGGTCAGATGTGTAATTGCCAATGGAGACGAAGTACTTCCTGTCTTGAAGATAGGACCTGAACCACTGGAGGACCGTACTCGATAGCCCAACCCAGTTTTCCAGTCTGTCCAATAAAATTGAGTGGTCAACAGTGGCAAATGCAGCGCTAAGATCCAGTAGCACTAGAATCGAATTTTTGCCTGAATCTGAGTTCATTCTAATGTCATTTATGACTTTAGTAAGCACGGTTTCTATGCTGTGATGGGGGCGAAAGCCTGATTAAGGTTTATCTAGGAGATCATTTGAGGTTAGGAATCTATTGAGTTGTATGTAAACAACCTTTTCAATTATTTTGGCTATAAAGGGGAGATTAGATATTGGTCTGTAGTTAGTGATTACCGATGCATCAAGGCTACACTTTTTTAGTAGGGGTTTAATAACTGCAGTTTTCAGGGACTCAGGAAAAGTGCCGGTCAAAAGGGAGCTATTAACTATTTGCAATAGGTCCGATCACAGACAGTTATAAACGCTTTTAAAAAAGCTTGTTGGAAGGGTATCGAGACAGCACGAAGATTATTTAAGGCCTTGCACAGTTTCCTCTAAGATGTTGTGGTCGATAACGCTGAACTGGGACAAATTTATCGAGCTAGGGATCTGCGGGTAGGATGATGTCACAGCATTTCTTGGTGTGGAGCCACTAATTGCCTGCCTGATATTAATAATTTTGTCCGTAAAAAAGGCAGCAAACTCATTACATTTGACAGTAGAGAGAAACTCAGGTGCTACACAGAGAGTACCATAGGCCTATAGGTGCAGAGGTGTAACTACAGTACCATAGGCCTATATGCAGGTCCAGAGGTGTAACTACAGTACCCCATATGCCTATAGGTACAGAGGTGTAACTACAGTACCATAGGCCTATATGCAGGTACAGAGGTGTAACTACAGTACCATAGGCCTATATACGGGTACAGAGGTATACAGTACCATTATACTGTAGGCCTATATGCAGGTACAGAGGTGTAACTACAGTACCATAGGCCTACATGCAGGTACAGAGGTGTAACTACAGTACCATAGGCCTATATGCAAGTACAGAGGTGTAACTACAGTACCATAGGCCTATATACGGGTACAGAGGTATACAGTACCATTATACTGTACGCCTATATGCAGGTACAGATGTGTAACTACAGTACCATAGGCCTATAGGTACAGGGGTGTAACTACAGTACCATTATACACGAATCCTGCGAAGTCGCGGATGTAAACAAGCCGCCATTACTGCGGTGACCTACTGCGGTGGGGAAATACATGGCGCGCGCTGCTGAATGCAAGCTGTCCTCGAGTGTAGCCTTATATTTTTCTACATTTACATTTTTATTAAACGTTACTTTTGACAGCGATGCCTAGGAAATCGGGAAGAAGCTGTGCAGTTATCAGCTGCCCCAACAGTAGTGGCAAACTTCAACTTTGGAAGAGAATAGAATGTGAAATACACAAGTCTTTACTAGTGTTAGCTACATGAAGAGTGCCCCTGTCTGAAACCATAACGTTACATAAACATACAAATATAGATTCCCTGGACGTGCAGAGGACCGAGCTGTTCGCCAGAGGTGGATCAAGAATATTAACAGAAAGGACTTTGTTCCCAATAACAACAGCACGGTAGGTAAGCTAACAGTGATTATGACATGGGTTATGTCAACATTATGATGGTTGTTGATGGACTGTGAATATCGGACAGGTCCTTTCAGAATGATGTGTTCATCATCTGGTAGAGTGTGCAATATTTGGCCAATCCATCCTGAGCTCAGGTCATTTTGACCCTCTATGAGAGACCTGTAGTTGGCATTCTGTTGCTCATCACAAGCCAGGTGATTAATAAAATACCCTTAATGCCTATAAAAACACAAATTCGTATATATTTTTTTATTTTTACTAATGTAATTGGTGTGCAATGATTACATGCAACTTGATTGTTTATGCTAGCTAGTCAGTAACATTAACATTAGCATGTTTACACAATAACGTCACTTGAAATGCAGCTCGTTAAGTGGTATTTTTTCCGTTATTTACAATTTGAATAATTTCTATCCCATCCATAATAAGGTCGTACCTTCATCAGTAACTGGGGGCTACTGTCTCACGTTATCAATCCAGCTCGACGCTGTTATCATTTGGCATAGCGTTACGGCAGTCTGCAGCAGCCAGCAGCACAGTCTAGCTGCGGGGACCTACTGTACCCCCGCAGTAATGGCGGCCCCACTAGATGGCGGCCTACACAAATTGGTCGGGGGATTTGTGTATAGGCCTATATGCAGGTACAGAGGTGTAACTACATTACCATTATAGGCCTATATGCAGGTACAGAGGTGTAACTACATTACCATTATAGGCCTATATGCAGGTACAGAGGTGTAACTACAGTACCATTATAGGCCTATATGCAGGTACAGAGGTGTAACTACAGTACCATAGGCCTATAGGTACAGAGGTGTAACTACAGTACCATAGGCCTATAGGTACAGAGGTGTAACTACAGTACCATAGGCCTATATGCAGGTACAGGGGTGTAACTACAGTACCCCATATGCCTATAAGTACAGAGGTGTAACTACAGTACCATAGGCCTACATGCAGGTACAGAGGTGTAACTACAGTACCATAGGCCTATATGCAGGTACAGAGGTGTAACTACAGTACCATAGGCCTATATGCAGGTACAGAGGTGTCTACAGTACCATAGGCCTATATGCAGGTACAGAGGTGTAACTACAGTACCATAGGCCTACATGCAGGTACAGAGGTGTAACTACAGTACCATAGGCCTATATGCAGGTACAGAGGTGTAACTACAGTACCATAGGCCTATATGCAGGTACAGAGGTGTCTACAGTACCATAGGCCTATATGCAGGTATAGAGGTGTAACTACAGTACCATAGGCCTATATGCAGGTATAGAGGTGTAACTACAGTACCATAGGTCTATATGCAGGTACAGATGTGTAACTACAGTACCATAGGCCTATAGGTACAGATGTGTAACTACAGTAACATAGACCTATATGCAGGTACAGAGGTGTAACTACCATAGGCCTATAGGTAGAGAGGTGTGACTACAGTACCATAAGCCTATATGCAGGTATAGAGGTGTAACTACAGTACCATAGGCCTATATGCAGTTATAGAGGTGTAACTACAGTACCATAGGCCTATATGCAGCTATAGAGGTGTAACTACAGTATAGGCCTATATGCAGGTACAAAGGGGTAACTACAGTACCATAAGCCTATATGCAGGTACAGAGGTGTAACTACAGTACCATTATAGGCCTATATGCAGGTACAGAGGTGTAACTACAGTACCATAGGTCTGTATGCAGGTATAGAGGTGTAACTACAGTACCCTAACGCCTATATGCAGGTACAGAGGTGTAACTACAGTACCATACACCTATATGCAGGTATAGAGGTGTAACTACAGTGCCATTATAGGCCTATATGCAGGTACAGAGGTGTAACTACAATACCATATGCTATGCAGGCACAGAGGTGTAAGTACAGTACCATTATAGGCCTATATGCAGGTACAGAGGTGTAACTACAGTACCATAGGTCTATATGCAGGTACAGAGGTGTAACAACAGTACCATAGGCCTATAGGTACAGAGGTGTAACTACATTACCATAGGCCTATAGGTACAGAGGTGTAACTAGTACCATCGGCCTACAGAGGTGTAACTACAGTACCATAATCCTACTGTATATGCAGGTACAGAGGTGTAACTACAGTACCATAATCATGCAGGTACAGAGGTGTAACTACAGTACCATAGGCCTATATGCAGGTAAAGAGGTGGCTACAGTACCATAGGCTTATATGCAGGTACAGAGCTGTAACTACAGTACCATAGGCTTATATGCAGGTACAGAGGTGTAACTACAGTACCATAGGCTTATATGCAGGTACAGAGGTGTAACTACAGTACCATAGGCCTATATGCAGGTACAGAGGTGGCTACAGTACCATAGGCCTATATGCAGGTACAGAGGTGTCTACAGTACCATAGGCCTATCTGCAGGTACATAGGTGTAACTACAGTACCATAGGCCTATATGCAGGTACATAGGTGTAACTACAGTACCATAGGCCTATATGCAGGTACAGAGGTGTAACTACAGTACCATAGGCCTATATGCAGGTACATAGGTGTAACTACAGTACCATAGGCCTATATGCAGGTAAAGAGGTGTAACTACAGTACCATAGGCCTGTATGCAGGTACAGAGGTGTAACTACAGTACCATGGGCCTATATGCAGGTAAAGAGGTGTAACTACAGTACCATAGGCCTATATGCAGGTAAAGAGGTGTAACTACAGTACCATAGGCCTATATGCAGGTAAAGAGGTGTAACTACAGTACCATAGGCCTATATGCAGGTAAAGAGGTGTAACTACAGTACCATTGGCCTATATGCAGGTAAAGAGGTGTAACTACAGTACCATAGGCCTATATGCAGGTAAAGAGGTGTAACTTACAGTACCATAGGCCTATATGCAGGTAAAGAGGTGTAACTACAGTACCATAGGCCTATATGCAGGTAAAGAGCTGTAACTACAGTACCATAGGCCTATATGCAGGTGAAGAGGTGTAACTACAGTACCATAGGTCTACATGCAGGTAAAGAGGTGTAACTACAGTACCATTATGTCTATATGCAGGTACAGCTACAGGTACAGCAACAGCAACATTGCTAGTTTAATCAGGAGAGACTAATTATTTAGTTCACAATGATTTATTAACATGTGCAATGATTTAATTACGAGTTAACAATGATTAAGACGTATACAATGATTACGAAATGTTCAAAGCAATTGCACTGAAATGACAACTCACTAAAATGGCGACCTAACCTGGAGGGGTGTTGGTCATTTCAGATAACCACCTGGCTCTTTATCACATGCATACCACTTAGGGGATGAGCACCATTTCTACAACAACACATTTAGCAAAAACAAGAATACACTTATTTGAGCTTGATTCATTTGTACACATTGAGTCAGCTGAACTCTCATCTCTCTCATCTCCCCCCTCTCCCCTCTCCTCTCTCTCCACTCCTCTCTCTCTTCTCCCTCTCCACTCTCTCCGCTCTTCTCTCTCCATCTCCCTCTCCCAATCGTGTTTCCCTTCACCGTCTTCCCTCTCTCGCCTATTCTCCCTCGCTCTGCTCTTCCCCCGCCCTCTCGTCTCTTCTATGCTGATTTTCATTATGCATTATATAAGATTGTTCTGTTTATTGATAGTGCTGCTTAGGTTTAGCTAGACACATTCTCTATAAGGACCTCTCAGACATGCTTGTGAACTAGGGCTATACAAATAAACTTGACTCTATCTGCGAAGCTGGGAGAGAGATGGTAAAAGACATTACAACTATTTACTCTAAAGCTAAATTATAGGCTAAACCATGTGATTGTCCTCATGCAGTCTGTGCCCAGTATGTAAACCACATGTAAACTGGGCAAACTGATGCAAACTTTATGATAAATACACCAACAGTCCCTTCCCTATAAATGACCTCAGACTACACTATTGTTTGATTTGTCTAAATACAGACAGTGAATAGAGAAATCAAAGATGTGTATAACAAACAGCCTCACATTACCATGAAGTCATAACTGTGACGTGAACTCTGCTCTCATCTGGACTGCAAATCTGAGATTGTGGTTGCCATGACATTTCATCAGTCAACAAAAATATGTTAGTACCTGTTTGTTTTCCCCGACACTGAGGGGCTTTCAACCTATACTAAATATCACAATGGGTTTAAATGGAGAGTTTGTGGCACAAATAGAATAGAGGAAACAATGAGTGAAGGTTAACAGCATAAGAACCCTGTGGGTCATGTCAGGTCAACCATGGATGGGTTAGAAAATGTCTGCTGTGGTTTCTGGAGGGGTTCAGAGGATGCAAAACAGAGGGAAAGTCATTCTGCCTCGCCTGATGCAAACCCTATTATGCTAAACTGACACATAACTCTCTTTTAGATGAGTGTAGGCTACAATGCAGGAAGTAAAATCTGGGTTAAACAAACAAACATTGTTCAGAAACGTTGAAAACCGTTTGATTGATTCAGAGTGGTGCAGGTTACTTTGTTTTTTAAGAATTTACATTTTGGGCTCACACAGCAAGAAGGTCGTGGGTTTGAATCTCCACCCCGGTCCTTTCTGTGTGGAGTTTGCATGTTCTCACTGTGTCCGCGTGGGTTTCCTCCCACAGTCCAAATATATGCTGCGTTTGTGTAGAATCCCAATATACAGTATGATCTAGTCAAGTGTATTGTATGTATATGTAGGCGAGTGAGTTATACTTGTTCACCAGCAGAGGGCGTTCACTCGTTTTGCATTGCACCTTAAGTCTTTTGTACCTCCGAGGCCACTGTAGAGCCAGTTCTGTTTTCCTGTTAAAAGGTAGGCAATGCATCTTGAGTTCACCCACATAAATATTGTTTTAAAAGGAGTTAAATGCCCACCACTGTTAGTTTTGTTTAGATCAACTGGCTGTTAAAGATGTTTTTACACTACAGAGCCAAAGCTGGTTGAAAGTGAATGTTGATAAGCTGAATTTGACACCTCATTTTGTTATATGGTTGAGCTAGCTAAACACAGCATGGGCTATGATAAAATGTCAGCAGGCTACAGTGAATGTTATTGATATTATCTTCATATTGACTGAGTATTTGTTTTATTTCATTTATTTTTGTAATCTGAGAAACTTGACGCAGTTCTGTTTTCCTGTTAAAAGCTGCCTGTATGCTGTTTACGTGGTGCTGCCAGAGAGAAAAGGCAATAAATGCAGAAGACCCGCTCTACCTCAACCACCATCACGACTCCTGTCTCCTTTCTGTGCCACTGTCGTCTCCCTCCATCCATCCCAGAGTCAACATACTTTAAAAATACACAATGCAGAGACTGTTATAAGGGATGTAAGGTCCGACAGACAGAAGAATAGGGTTACAACTTTGGTGCCGTGACCCGGATGGTGGTTTACAAGAGTGCTAGGGCAGAAGACTGCATAATCTCCAAACAGCATTATCCAGCTGTATCCTTGTTGTTCTGAGAAACTGTTTTGTTGTTTTTGATTGAGAAAGCAAATAAGTGCTCTTATAGCAAAAAAGGGGTTTGTTTATAAATAAAAAAAAAAAAAAAAAAAAAGTTTTGTGAAATGTTTTTGCATCAGTAGTATTTATGGGTAAAGTTTGGTCACCTGCCCGAGACATAATTCACATCAGAGGTCATGCTTGTGTTTATTGTGGTACACTGAATATTTCTGTTTGTATCTTTTACATGTGCTTTGTTTAGTACCGCCAACTTACAAGGCATACTGCATACAAATACAACATTGATGCTCTCAGATTCGCCTGCCACACTCCTCCACCAAGACAAAGATGCAGAGGTCCTATGAAGACACCCCCCATCGTCCAAACTTGCCCCCCGCAGCAAGACAGACCCTATACCAACCGCCAGGGATAAGGGCTGGTCACGGTGACACTCAAGCTGCAGGCCATTCTACAATAAGCATAGAGGAGGGGCTTAATCCTTATGGGTTCTCACAACCACACCATCCCCTCGGCTACCAGCAACGCCAGGCTCCCCAATATCGTCCCCCAGCCCCCATGCCATTCCCAATGACTGAGCCTTCATTACCTGTTACTGGTTATGTCCCACATCCCAGTTTGCTCACCCCTCCCGCCACCACTCATAGATCCACTGTCCCCAACCAAACCAACGCTGCGACCACTAATACCCCCATAGCCCCTAGCTTTACCCATACAGCCAATGTCCAGTCCCCTGCTGCAACCATTCACGCCCCTATAGTCAAGAAGTATGTGCCCCCAGCCCCATTGCATCCCTCTGCAGCCACCAATTATGCTCCCTCAGCCACCATGTGTGGCTTTCCACCTGCTATGCCCGGTCATGCAGCCCATATGCAGTCTCCCACTTACCTTAGTGACCCCCTCGCTGTTATGCAAAGTTCCACCCCTACTACACATGGCCAGTCAAGCACCCAAAGATCCAGGGATACCGGCCAGTTTCCCCCACCCAAAGTCAACATGTCCCCCGAGGTTGACTCATCACTGGCTGCCATGCCATCAATGTATATCCCCCAAGTAAACATGCACAGCTCTGCAACAACGGTACCTGCACATCCCACATTCCAACCTCCCCATGCTACTACATATGCCTCCCCCCACCCTCACCAAATGTATGAGACCCAGGCCCCATCATCCTTTGGATACATGCCACAAGCCATCGAGCAGACCCCACCAAGCGCCATGCCCCCTTCCGCCAACCAATTCAGCCCTGCTCACACCTCGCAAGCCAACTGGCACACCCAACAATTGCACGCTAACCGAATGCATCCTCAATCTACTCTGTGCCTCTACCAACCCAATCCATATGAATCACAAACTCCCCAGCCTCCCACTTTCACTCATGCTGAACCAGCCCCAATGCAACCCCACCAGCAGCCATTTCCTCATGTGGCAGCTGCGGGGACAACAAGGCCTATCTCTGCTCAACTCTCCCATGGTGGTTTCACCCAAACACACCAGGTGAAGAATGTTCAGGTGTTCAGTGGGAACCCCGACTGTAAAATCCTGATCGAAGACTGGATACGAGATATGCAGTATCTTCTTGATGCCGGGGGGCTGCCCACTCACCTCTGTTTTGCAACTATAGTGCGGCACCTGAGTGGTGAGTCTAGGAGACTGATCTTGAATCTCCCTCCATTTGAGCAAAATCCTGAAAGAGCATTTGATGAGCTGAGAGCAGAATATGGCGACATGCAAAGATCTCTGGACCCCCTAGCTGACTTCTATGAGAGGAACCAGCGGACGGGGGAGTCAGCCTGTTCCTACGCCATTGCTTTGGAGGCAACTTTGAGGGAAGTAGAGGAGGCCCAGAATGCAGGTCAGCATTTCCCAGATCGTGATGCTAAACTGACTCGACAGTTCCTGAGGGGGCTGAATGATGAAGAGGTGTATTTGAGAATTGCAGCTATGAAGCCAACTCTCCTGAGTTTTCGGGAGCTACAAGCTGAACTAAGAAACCTGTCGAGAGAAACAAAGAAGTTTAATTCCCAACACAAACCAAAGAAAATGTTCAGCCAGGTCCATGTGGCTGGAAGTGAACAGCGAAGTGGGGCGAATGGCAGGGATAACACAGTGAAGCACAACACTGAGATCTCTGAACTGACTGAACTGGTGAAAGGAATGGCTCTGAGGCAGGAGGAGCAATTTAAAAGACTTGCACAGTTGGAATCAAAAGCGACTGCCCCTCCCGTACCAGCCCCCTCCAGATTTCAGCCAGCAACAAGGAGTGAGAGGGGAAGTGCTAGTTACGTTTGTTACCGCTGTGGCAGGCCCGGGCACGTAGCAAGGGTCTGCAGGACTGTACTACTGGACAATGAGCAGGCTGGACCCCCCCAGTCTCATGTTGCACTTGTGCAAGATGGAAGTCCGGTTCAGGCTGGGCAGCATTTAAACGCCTAAGGCCCATGGAAGCAGGGGCAACCATGGGCAAACAACAAGGTCCCCAAGAGGAAGCACAGGAGGAGGGCGATGGAAGAGGACATAACACCCCCCTTGTCGGTCCAATGAATGAAGGCCAAGTGGAGGTAAATGGAGAAGACTGTAGGGCTCTCATTGATTCTGGCTCCCAAGTAACTACCATTACTTATGAGTTCTGGTGCCAACATGCTGAGCTGTGCAAACAGAAGCTGCAGCCTTCAGACATTCCGGTAGAGGGGGCTGGTGGCCAAAATGTACCCCACCGTGGTGTGTTACACATCAAATTAAAGGTCATGGGTAAGGAGTATGACAATGTGCCAGCCTTCGTGGTTCCTGAGACGGAGTACCGATCCAGGGTTCCATTGCTGGTCGGGACTAATGTGATACGTGCCTCTAAATGCCACCTCCAAGCAACATACGGCCAGCAGTTTCTATGCAAGGTGAAAGAGAGCCACCCAGAATGGTACACAGCCTTTCTAGAGGTAAATAGTACTGGACCAGGTGGCCCTGAAGGCCGTGTGGGCCCTGTACACTATGCCGGTCGCAAGGTTCTTGTCCTCCCCGGCATGGAGATGGATGTGCTGTGCAAGGTGGGGAGAGGACCAAGAAAAAAGGCATACACTGCTCTTATTGAGAGGTACCCATCTTCTCAGCTTCCAGAAGGCCTTGTTGTGGGCAGAGTGTTGGCTAATGTGAGAAAAGGGTGTGTGCCTGTCAGAGTGATGAATATGTCTGAACGAGCAGTGCGGATCAGACCAAACGCTCACCTGGCGGATGCATTCCTTGTCCAAAATGTGTTGCAGTGTGAGGATGACCATCAGGGGCCAAGCAGTGAGGGACAAGGTGGTGGTGACAAAAATGCAGGGAGGGCAGAGCCTGAAGCATGTCAAAGCCATGACCAGGTAATAAGCCATACACCTGGGGAAGATTCATCAGCCTGTTGTGTGGATCTGAGTGGAGCCTCTGTTGAGGGAGAGGGGCAGAGGGACCTCCTCAAACAACTGGTGGAGAGGAATTCCGATATCTTCTCTCAACACTCAATGGATGTTGGCCACACAAATACTGTGCAACACGAAATCCCCCTGGTGGATACAAAACCATTTCGCCTCCCATACCGCAAAATACCACCCGCTCAGTGGCAGGATGTCAGGAAGCTCCTCAAAGACATGGAGGAGACTGGAGTTATTCGCCACAGCAAGAGCCCCTATGCTTCCCCAATAGTGGTTGTCACAAAGAAGGATGGGTCTCTGAGAATATGTGTCGACTACAGGAAACTCAATTCCTGTAGTACTAGAGATGCATTCCCCCTCCCGAGAATCGAGGAAGCACTGGAAGCCCTTGGTGAGGCTAAATATTTCTCCACCCTCGACCTGACATCTGGCTATTGGCAGGTGGAAGTATCGGAACAAGACAAGCATAAAACAGCCTTCAGCACACCGATGGGTCTCTTTGAGGCTAAGAGGATGCCATTCGGGTTGCAAAATGCCCCATCAACTTTTCAGAGGTTGATGACCTGTTGCTTTGGTGATCTGAACTTCACACATCTCCTCATCTACCTTGATGACCTCAGTATCTTCTCGAAGACCTTTGAGGAACACCTTGAGCGACTCCAACTGATGTTTGATAGACTGCGCGAACATGGCTTAAAGCTAAAACCCTCAAAGTGCCACCTCATGAGGAAGGAGGTCCAGTACCTGGGGCACCTGGTGTCTGCGGAAGGAATCCATACAGACCCAGACAAAATAAGCAAAGTCGAAAACTGGCCACGACCCACTAATGGCAAGGAGGTGCTGCAATTCCTCGGCTTTGCAGGATATTATCGAAGGTTCGTGGAGGGATTCGCAAAGCTGGCTGCACCCCTGTATCGTCTCACCTCAGGAGACCCCAAAAAGAAAAAAAGGGGAAAGAGGTCACCGTCTGCTTCCGAGCCACCATTTATATGGACTGAGGAGTGTGAGGGAGGATTCCAATCCCTAAAAGAGCGCCTCACATCAGCTCCACTGCTGGGCTACCCAGACTACAAGTTGCCCTTTCTGTTGCAGACAGATGCATCTGGAGTTGGTCTGGGAGCGGTGCTGGCTCAAATGCAGGACGGTGCTGAGAGGGTGTTGGCATATGCCAGTAGAGGCCTGAGTCCAGCTGAAACTCGTTACCCTGCACACAAGCTAGAGTTTCTGGCTCTGAAATGGGCGGTAACACAAAAGTTTTATGACCACCTCTATGGGCACAGGTTCTCTGTTCTCACAGATAATAACCCGCTTAAATATGTAATGACCACTGCAAAACTGGATGCTCATGGCCAGCGCTGGGTTTCAGAACTGTCTAGCTTTGACTTTGACATCGAGTACCGTCAAGGAAGATGCAATGCCAACGCTGATGCGCTGTCCAGGATGTCTACACAAGATGTAATTAAAGCCCTTCAGTCATGCCCCCAGAGAGCGAGGGTGAAAGCTACCAAGGAGTCACGAAAAAAACCAGGCAGTGTGAAAGGGGATGCATCAGGGGTCCAGCCAGACTCAGTGGGAGAACCCCACTCTGAAAGAACTGAATGAGAGCATGAGCCATACACTGGTGTGGGTACTGAGTCTCTACCTTCAATGACCAAGCAGGAGATCAGGGTGAGGCAAAAGGAGGATCCCATCATTGGCCCTGCTCTGCATTACAGAACACTGAACACCAAGCCGCGCAGAAGTGAACGCGCAAAAGGGAGGGGGAAGGACTCTCTTCTTCTGAAAGAGTGGAAGAGGTTGGTAGTGAAGGATGGCATCCTCTATCGCAGAATTCAAGATGGTCAAAGGCGGACCATTGAGCAGTTAGTACTGCCAGAAAAGCTGCAAATATTGGTGAAAACAGCCCTCCATGATGAATCTGGTCATTTTGGAGTTGAGCGTACATTTTCCTTAATAAGAGAGCGTTTTTACTGGCCCAAAATGTTTCAAGACGTGAAAGCTTGGTGTGAGAGATGTGAGAGGTGCTGTCTCAGGAAGACCCCCACAGCAAACCTGAGAGCCCCCCTTGTCAGCATCCATACCAGTGCCCCCATGGAGCTTGTTTGTATTGATTTCCTGATGCTGGAAAAGTCAGTAGGAGGGATCGAAAATGTGCTGGTGGTCACCGATCACTTCTCCCGTTTTGCCCAGGCCTATCCAACCAAAGACCAGAAGGCAAGTACGGTCGCCAAGGTGCTCTGGAAGAACTTCTTTTGCCGTTTTGGATTCCCAGCTAAACTCCATGCTGACCAGGGGCGCAACTTTGAGAGTGCAGTGGTGAGACAACTGTGTCAGATCACTGGCATCGCAAAGTCCCACACAAGCCCCTACCATCCCCAGGGAAATGGAACCACAGAGAGGTTCAACCGCACCCTTATGGACCTTCTGGGTACGTTGGATTCACGCTTGAAGCCTCGCTGGAATGAATACGTTGATGCCATGACACATGCATATAACTGTACCAGGCACGACTCCACTGGTTACAGTCCTTATTATCTAATGTACGGCAGACATCCCCGACTCCCAGTTGACCTCATCCTTGGTCTGTCATCGAGTGATCATCACTGTGAACACAGTGAATATGTTCAGACGCTCCAGGATTGCCTGACATACGCCTATGATCACGCAAACAGGATGTCCCGACAGGCCAAAGAACAACAAAAGAAGCACTATGACCGCAAAGCAAAGAGCCACACATTCAAGCCAGGGGACAGAGTCCTGATGAAAGTTTGTCACGTGGAAGGCAAACAGAAGCTGGGGGACAGGTGGCAACCACAGCCCTACATTGTGGTAAAGAAACAGCCTGATATTCCAGTGTATGTGATTCAGTCGGAGAATGGAGAAAAAGAAAAGGTTGTCCATCAAAATCTTCTAACCCAGTGTATGTTCTTTCCAATGGAGTCTGCGCAGACAAATGAAACAGAGAAACCGGATGAGGAGACCAGCATCTCATGTAGTGAGTTGGATGGGGAAGATGGTGCAGAGGAGAAGAGTGAGGAGGATCAATTGGATGACATGAGCAATGGGGGTGATCAAAGTGAGAAAGAGGAGGAGCCGAGTGAATCTCCAAGGTCCACCTACGAGGAACAAGAGGAAAAGGAGTCCCCCCATGTGAAAGCCTTACCTCCCAAGTCACCAAGGGTCAGGAGAAACCCCCATAGGGACAGATGCCCGCCTAAGAGACTGTCGTATGAGTTAAAAGCCCTGGACCCTGAGTCAGTCCAGCAGAAGATTGAGCTGGGACGGAGAATATGGCAGAGATCTAAAGCCCAGATGGACAAGGAGTGTGGCAGAGAGTGACACACGCATACTCATACACATACCCCGCAACACACACCTTTCATTATGGCTGTGTTATGAGTTATGGGCTACTTGTGAACTTGATTATCTGATTGCGGGGACGCCATCAAACTAAGTGGGGGTAGATGTAGGCGAGTGAGTTATACTTGTTCACCAGCAGAGGGCGTTCACTCGTTTTGCATTGCACCTTAAGTCTTTTGTACCTCCGAGGCCACTGTAGAGCCAGTTCTGTTTTCCTGTTAAAAGGTAGGCAATGCATCTTGAGTTCACCCACATAAATATTGTTTTAAAAGGAGTTAAATGCCCACCACTGTTAGTTTTGTTTAGATCAACTGGCTGTTAAAGATGTTTTTACACTACAGAGCCAAAGCTGGTTGAAAGTGAATGTTGATAAGCTGAATTTGACACCTCATTTTGTTATATGGTTGAGCTAGCTAAACACAGCATGGGCTATGATAAAATGTCAGCAGGCTACAGTGAATGTTATTGATATTATCTTCATATTGACTGAGTATTTGTTTTATTTCATTTATTTTTGTAATCTGAGAAACTTGACGCAGTTCTGTTTTCCTGTTAAAAGCTGCCTGTATGCTGTTTACGTGGTGCTGCCAGAGAGAAAAGGCAATAAATGCAGAAGACCCGCTCTACCTCAACCACCATCACGACTCCTGTCTCCTTTCTGTGCCACTGTCGTCTCCCTCCATCCATCCCAGAGTCAACATACTTTAAAAATACACAACGCAGAGACTGTTATAAGGGATGTAAGGTCCGACAGACAGAAGAATAGGGTTACATATATGTAACCTATTATGTTGTGTGAAGATATGATGTCCATGTAGTATACTGTGATGATGATGCTACAAGCCCTATGAGACATGCTTGTGTGAGAACAGGCTCTAAACATAACTGCACTGAACGGATTAGTATGAAGAACGCACCCCATCCCCACAGGCCACCAGTGAATATGGAGAAAAAAGTGGCATTCTGGGTGTTCAACACATGTGACATCCATTTGTTGCAGTATACAGTTTGCTGGGGGCAGAGGTCACACGTGTACAGTTCCATTTCAGGAACAGTGCCCCCTGCAGTTTACAAAAAAGTATAGATGCAGCGACGGTCTTTGTGATGTACTGGTCTCCAACCTGCACCATGCTCTTTAAATAATGAACCAGAGATAACATACCCCCGCCGCCGACAAAATAAAATAAGGATATATCATATTTTCTTTTAATGTTTCATATGTCATAAGACATATGATGTCATAAGAAACATATGCCCTGATTTAATTAGGAAATTATGGATTATGAAAGCAGACCCCGGCTTTGTTTCATCACAGACGACACACCCCGCATGCACACACATGCAGGCAGCCAGTACACACACACACACACACACACACACACACACACACACACACACACACACACATCAATTGGAGGCACCGTGAAATGTGTCCTCGTTTGAGCCAGCCTGGGGCAAACATCCTCCTTCATGCTCGGACAAGTGGCAGTGAAGTCCGACCAATTTCTTCCAACCGCCGCTGGTCAGATGACGATCTTCTGCATGCATTTAGTGGGGGGTTATATATAGAGGAAACCCCACGGGAGCACCGGGAGAGCATGCTAACTCCACACAGAAACAAGATAGCCCACCTGGGCACCAGGCACCGAAGGCACGGGGAGACATACCCCCAGTGTCAACAGCGTCCCATGCGAGAATCGAACCCAGGACCTTCTTGCTGTGAGGCGAAAGTGTGAGCCAAGAACAGTGGAATATAAGCAAACTGTTTTAATGCAATCCACTCTTACAGTATGTTGGTAAAGACATGCCACAATCTAGCAGATGAACAGAAGGAAAT
>NC_139628.1:31128260-31175760 GCF_964638095.1 Poromitra crassiceps
CCCATATCACATGTGACATGTAAGATATTTAGTTTGCCCAAAAATGGGCCAGTAGTATTTGCATATTGTCACTTAACCTCTACTGCTTGAGTTCAGGGAGTAAGGATCTACCTGACCTGGAGGGGTGTTTGTCATTTCAGATAACTACATGACTCTGACATAGCTCCTTATCACAAGGATGCCAGTTAGGAGATGGACATCACTTCTACGACATCAACAAGATCTTTAGCAAAATCATGAATACACTTATTTTAGCTTTATTAATTTGTACACATTAGTAATTGAGTCAGTTGAACTCTGCTGGTCTGTCGCCACTAATCTGCCTCCATTGGCTCTGTTAAACAGAGTATTCAGAAGTTACAGGACTGATGGCTGTCTATAGGAGACTGTTTAAATAAATATTATTCAGTTTGACGCAAAGTTAAACTATGATATATATATATATATATATATATATATATATATATATATATATATATATATATATATATATGGTGAAGAGAGGATTCCCATGTGCACAGCCAGTAGAAAAAATCAGGTGCTGGTCGGTTGCAGGATAAACATGAAATGAAAAGTTAAAGGAACCACCGCAACACTGAAAATGACTTACTGATATTTATTTGTGAACAACGCGTTTCGCGTACAGCTTCATCAGGTTCACAGAGAATGCAATTAGCACCCACAGGTGAGTTAAATACATTAGGCAGGGTCACATGACCAATTATCACAGTCGTCTTTTTTAAAGATACAAGTTACAAAACAAGTTTTTCAAAAGAATGACATGTATTTACCAATATATCACAATTATGGCAGTTAATTTACATAGTATATCAAATATAGTTTAGAAGATATTTAAGATTTTTCAAAGGAAAAAATACATTAAGGAAAGTACAGAGTTAATATTCAGTTACAGAATGAGAACATATTTTTAAGACTAAGCATCTGCACTCCCTCTATCACTAAAGGGGGGGGAAAGTGTAATGGGACTTAGTGGCTCGTCTCTTCCTAGGCTCCAGATCACCTGTAGGAAGAGACAACAATTAATATAGATCACAAAAAACAACTAAAATCTTGCATTTCATTAAGGCCAAAAGGTTCAATGGTGTTTAATTCAAAAATCCAGAAAGCCTCTCGTCTCAGAAGTTGATTGATCAGATTGCCTCCTCTTGGGTTGGGCTGTATTTTTTCTATGCCAATAAACTTGAGGGAAGTGGCTGCACCGTGATTCTTTTCTTTATAGTGTCTGGCAATCGCATAATCCATGTTACCATTTCTGATAGCAGCTTTATGCTCAGCAACTCTCAGTTTAAGATGGCGTTTAGTTTGACCAACATACATGAGGCCACAGGGGCATTTCAAGGCATAAACAACATGGGTGGAAAGACAATTAATAAATTATTTTATTGCATATTTCTTACCTGAATGTGGATGGTTAAATGACATGGTGTCAAATGTGTTAGAGCAGTGTGCACATTTTCCACATCTGTAGTTACCATATACTTGTTGAGAAAGCCAATTAGTTGGAGTAGGTTCTTTATACATAGAATTAATAACACCATCTCTTACGTTTCTGCCTCTTTTAAAACAAAACTGAGGTCTAGAGGATGACAAGTGATTTAAACTAGGGTCGCATTCTAAAATACGCCAATGTTTACTTATGATGCGTTTGATTTGTCTAGAAGCAGTTGAATACTCAGACACAAAAGTGACTCTACTTTCAGTCTGTCTATAGGGACAGGGTGCAGTAATTCTCCCCTGTCTCGTCTACTGGCTTTTTCAACCGCTTGATCGATAAGTTTTTGGTTGTACCCCCTTTGTTTAAAGCGCTGGGACATTTCTTTAGCTTTGGATTGATAATCCTCCACTTTGCTGCAGATCCTCCTCAGTCTCACAAACTGACCATAAGGGATGTTGCTGATCATATGGTCAGGATGGAAACTGGTAGAATGCAGAATGGTGTTTCTGTCAGTTTCTTTTCGATAAATAGATGTATCCAATTTTCTGTTTTTATTGATAGTTATCGAAAGATCCAGGAAATGAATATTTTCACAACTGTATTCCATGGTAAAATGCAAAGTGGGGTGAGTGCTATTTATATATAGCACTCACCCCACTTTGCATTTTACCATGGAATACAGTTGTGAAAATATTCATTTCCTGGATCTTTCGATAACTATCAATGAAAACAGAAAATTGGATACATCTATTTATGAGAGTTTTTTTTTCCTAGATCTGTATACAAAAAGGATCAAATGCAGGTATCTTTTGAGTGAAGAAGAAGAACTGAGAAGTTCCGGTACTACTTGATACTGAGTTATTTCTGTTGATTCCGTAAAAGATATTAGTACTGATACCCAGCCCTAGTCTGTGCACCAGGATGTAAACCACATGTAAATTGAGCAAACTGATGCAAACTTGATGGTAAACAGGCCCTTCCCTAAAAAACAACCTCAGACTTTACACATGTTGTTTGATTTGTCTAAATAGAGTCAATGATGAACTCAAAGATGTATATAACAGACTAATGCTTTTCTGCATTGACTAACTGCATTAACTAACGTTGTAGTTATTGCAGTTGTTTGTTAGCTACTGTGCAGTGATTACGTTTACATGGACACAATTTTCCAATATTATTCCATAAATGACAATAGACTGAATTTGATAAGGGTCATCTTAATCTTGTTGGATTGCCTTGACATTTTAACAAAGTGTCAGGGAAAATTGACATACAATACCGCCTGTTGGACTTTCTAGGATTTTACACTGCCTAGAGGTGCTTTCAACCTACTACATTACATTTGGTTTAAATGGAGATTTTGAGTGGCACAAATAGAATAGAGGAAACAATGAGTGAAGGTTAACATCATAAGAACCCTGTGGGTCATGTCAGGTCAACCATGGATGGTTTAGAAAATGTCTGCTGTGGTTTATGGAGGGGTTCAGAGGATGCAAAACAGATGGAAAGTCATTCTGCCTCACCTGATGCAAACCGGATGCTAAACATAGCTCTTTTTTTGGAGGAATGTACAAACCATCAAATCAAATCTGAGTTATAAAAAAAGAGCATTGTTCAGTCATCGTCCTTCAATTACTAATTTTATTTGCTCTATGTTATGCAGACAGAGGAGCATACAGTTACTACTGTGCATAATAATTATTCAAGCACTTCAGTGAAGATGAAAATGGCTGACCATGACCCTTTGTGGTCACTTATAACTCCAGACTTTCTATGGTTCTGTTAGGATGACGTCATCATCCCTACTTTGACGTCATCATTCCGACTATGATGTCATCGATCACTGATGATGTCATGGCTCATAAGTGTCTTTCATGCCTTTCGCTAGTGATGTCATAGCACAGGTGATGTCATGTCTCTGATGATGTCACAAACGGTATGATGTCATAGCACAGGTGGTGTCATGCTCGGATCTATAAAGGCCTGTTCCGGCAGGCTCTGGCCAGTGATTCATAATCTAAATTAGGATCATACCAATCTCAAGCAACGTCTGCAACCTGCAACCAACTGTTCCCAAACCCCGAACAGTGCAGCTCCCAGCTTTCAAGCTACCAAGGGGCAAATCTCTCACCCCAATCAAGGAGGAGGCCCCCAATCACTCTAAAGCGGATCCAGCAGACACACTCCCGCCAGTCAAGGAGGAGGCTCCTGAGACCCCAGTTTCCCCGCCGGCCACGTCAGGTGGTCCACCAGACGACACCTTCCAAACAGCACTCATTTCTACTATTTCTGGCCTGGGCGCGCGACTCGCGGAGATGCAACGAGAGCAGGCGCTCCTCGATGACATCCTTCGGGACGTAGCTTTCAAGGCTTCCCAAGCCGATGATCGGCACGCCCTCATGGTCGAGGAGAGTCAAGTTAAGGCTTCCAAGGCCGAGGACCTGTACGCCCTCCTGGCAGGACGGCTAGATCGTCTCGACCAGGGGGGCATTGCGCAGCCTCCTGCCCCCCCTGCCCTTCCTGCCCCAGCTTCTGGGCGATCAGTCGCCCCAACGCCAGTTACCCGGCCGGTCGCTTCAGCTGACCCACCAGGCGGTCAGCTGGATATCTCCACTCATCCTGATACCTTCACTCATCCTGATGTCTCCACTCGTCCTATCACGTTCGGAGACTTCCATGTCATACTTAAGCACCTAGATCGAAGGCTAGATCGTCTCGATAGTAGGCTAGATCGTCTCGAAGGGCTAGGCCCCCAGGGTGTCACCCCGCAGCCTCTGCAAGACCTCGCACTTGAGTCAAGACGCCTGATTGCCCACCAGGAAAAAGCAATCCAGGCTCTGGCTTCCGCAGCCGCTGATCGGCACGCCCTCTTGATTGGCCGGCTAGATCGTCTCGAAGCCCCAGCTTCCGAGCACACCGCCGTTCCGGAGGTTTCCAGACCTGCTACTCCCCCGCCCACAGCGGTCGTTGCTTCTAGCTCTGCCTCTCGGCCGCCTCCAGCTGCTAAGGGCATATTCTGGGGGGGAGTTCGCGTCATCCCAGAGCAGGGGCAGCCACATTCGAGTCCCCGCAGCCATCTGTACCGTGACCTGACCGGCAGGGTTCGCATCACACCAGAGGAGAGGCAGCGCCGTTTGGACACCCGGAGCTGCCTGTACTGTGGTCGAGCCGGGCATTACCTCTCCTCCTGCTCCCGGCGTCCAGTAAGTGGTCCCACCGCTCGCCGGCCCGTGGTACTCTCTCTGGATCAAGACTCTACGTGTCCAGCCGAAAGATCTGTACTGTTGGGTAGCGCTCCCTGCAGGACCCAGGAGTGGCAGTATGTCTCCAACCGTCTCAACGAGTTGGAGAGGACTGTCGACCGTCTCATTGGGAAGTTCAATCGCTGCCTGCAGATCGGCTCCGTCCCCCCGCAGGGGGCCTCCGAGTCTACTGGCCCTGAGGCACAACCTGAGGCACAACCTGTGGACCTGCCCCTCGCCGAGTCTGAACCTGTACCTGAGGCACAACCTGTGGACCTTCCCCTCGCCGAGTCTGAGCCCGTACCCCAGCAGCAGCCAATTCCTGTCCTTGACCAACAACTCATGCTGGACCAACAACTCATGCTGGGAGGCTCCCGTAGTGTCGTCAGCCCTCGGTCAAGAGCAAGAAGAAATAAGAGGCGTTTGAAGGAGGAGACGGTGGGTGACCTCCCCAAACTACAGGTCGGGAGGGCAGGCCTCGCTGTGTCAGATCCCCCTGCGGCTCTGCCTTCGGAGACGGCGGCATTTGACCCTTTTGATGGTCCCCAGCCTCCCATGTTTGGATCGTGCCCCGGGGGATGGCCGGTCCCAGAGGATCCACCGGACCCGGTGGAAGTTCTATCCACGTATCGGTCCATCTATGGCTTCGATATCCTGTATTAGGGAGGAGCACCTCCACTGTCCTGCACCCCCTTTGGGGTCTGACCACCTGCATCTAACCACCTGCTGAAGAGCACCTCACTCTCTTACACCCCCTTTGGGGCCTAACCACCTGCGTCTAACCACCTGCGGAAGAGCACCTCCACCAGAACCTACGGTTTTTTGTCTCCCAGATGCCATCTCCCAGATGCCATCATTGGACGCCAGGTGACGTCCGTTGAGGGGAGGGTACTGTTAGGATGACGTCATCATCCCTACTTTGACGTCATCATTCCGACTATGATGTCATCGATCACTGATGATGTCATGGCTCATAAGTGTCTTTCATGCCTTTCGCTAGTGATGTCATAGCACAGGTGATGTCATGTCTCTGATGATGTCACAAACGGTATGATGTCATAGCACAGGTGGTGTCATGCTCGGATCTATAAAGGCCTGTTCCGGCAGGCTCTGGCCAGTGATTCATAATCTAAATTAGGATCATACCAATCTCAAGCAACGTCTGCAACCTGCAACCAACTGTTCCCAAACCCCGAACAGTGCAGCTCCCAGCTTTCAAGCTACCAAGTTCCACAGCACCCCGGCTTCTCCAGACCTACCAAGTTTCCCGTGGTCATCAACTACCCGCGATTAGATCCACACTTCTCACTCCGATCCTGACAGGTTCCTCTCTAAGCCAGCATGTCCTCCACAACACTCCCATGCTCTTTGATTTATATCTTGAATGAAATGATTCTACAGTCATGAGTGATTTAGAAATCATCCTCTTAGGTCTGTGTCACAGGATGCAAACCACATGGAAATTGACCGTCTCAGAACTTGATGCAAAGTAGAGGCTGCGTTTCAACCTGGATTGCAGGTGACTGGACAAATAAAACATATCCTGGTTGGTTGGTTGGTTGGTTGGTTGATTGATTGATTGATTGATTGATTGATTGATTGATTGATTGATTGATTGAATGAAGACAATGAATGAACATCTCGGTTATGTCTATAAAAGTATTTTATTTACTTCTCATCTTTGACAGTCAGCACACCTCTAAACAGATTTTCGGAGAAAAAAAACAGTAAAACCTTGATACAGCTTTAATTACAATGATATTTTACATCCTGTGCCAGTGGATAAGAAAACATTTAAGCATCTAAAGGTCTTTTCACACTACACTTAGACAGGGTTAAGTCAGTCTCTTAGCCTGAGGCTAAGAGAGCTGTTAGCCACACGCTAAGAAAGCTTTCACACTTGCACAAACCTGGAACTTTCTAAAGTGGGCTAATCCTGACTTCAGCCCAGGGCTAGCTGGCCCTGCTCTGGAGCAGGTTAGCCCTGACTTTTCAGGGTTAACCCTGGCTTTCTGTCTAAACACGGGGCTAAAAGTTGCCAGTGTGAAACAGGGCATTAGCTGTATCTGGCAGCACTGGGCTAGTAACTGCAGTGTGAATCGTATAGCCCTGGGTTTAGGTTAACCCTGGTTAACAAATGTGTGTGAAAAGTAAGCCCAGCTGCCCAGGGCTATCTTAGCCCTATTCTTCAAGAGCATGTAGTGCGAAAAGCCCTTAAGAAAGTATGACTTTTTGGCTTCCAAGTAAGTTTTAAATGGAGACATTACGAGAAAATGTTTTTACAGTATTTAGAAAATAATTAATATAGGAGAATGAAACCCTAAACTCACTTTTATCAGCTGTTAATCAATGTTCAACGCAATTTTATGATGAAAAACTGACCCATACTTGTAATCTTGATAATATAATGTTGTCTTCCTGGATTTTAGATGCCTTTGTCCGTCATCAGGTTACCACCCCCAACTCCTAATGCGTTTACTTTGGCTTGGATAAACAATATTTATAAAATTTAATTTTGTTTAAATAAATGAAATAAAAAAGAAACAAAGCAAAAAAAGTTTGGGTATTTAAATTAATTGAGAAAAAGTGTTTATCTTAATGTTTGTTTCCATCCACTGCTGAGATCCTATATCTAAAAAAAAAGCATCAAACCAAACAGACAAACTGTTTGCAATAATTACATACATTATTAAAGCAGCTACGAGCAAGATTTTCGATTGTTATTAAACAGTCTAAATTTAATATCGATGCATCACATCTTACCTCTAATAGTAGACGAGACCAACGCCGAGTAGTCTCGCTTGAACCCTGAGTGAATCGGCCAGTGTTGTCTTGACGATTAGTCTGTCTGCAGCCGGGGCAGATCAGGAAGTGAAATGAAACGGTTTGCGGCAGCCACTTCGGCCATAACCACAAAATAACAAAATTACTTCCAAACAAACTGTTAGAATATAACGAGAGATGTTCGCGAGAGTAGCAAGCCCCTGCATAGCGTTCTCCGTGTTTATGGTCTGTTGCTAGGCAGAGGGAAACGGTTGAAGGCAGGCAGCTGCCGTAAACCATTTTGTTTCACTTTCGGGTTTATCCGGCCCGCCGGTATAGACAGACACAGACTCTATAATCATCAAGAGAGCAATCTCCGATTCACACGGCTTTGGTCTCAGCTACTATTATAGGTAAGATGTGATGCATCAATATTATAATTATACTGTTTAATAACAATCGAAAATCTTGCTCGTAGCTGCTTTAAGGTCTTCAAATCAGACTGCTCTATCATTCAAAGAGCTCTTAAATTCAGACAAGACAAAATTCATGCTATTCACAAGAAAACCGTCTAATATGCTAACCTGATTCATTACTAATTAGTGGACACAAATTGAAAGAGTATCTGCATGCAAAAACTTGTGTAGATGACAAGTTGTCTTTGAAAATGCACATAGAACGTACTAAGAAATTGATAACAACGTTAGCATTATTTTAATCTGAATTGTAGAAAACAGATTGTTCATGCAACATTTGTATCAATTTTAGATTATGGCAATGTCATGTATCTGCCACTGACTCTGCTCCAGTGGTGTCGTGGTGTCTGGAGATATTCTACTCTTAATTTATGCCTCAAGTTTGTGGCCCATCCAGCAAAGGATATAAACGCCCTGTGTTATAAACAGTGACATGTTTATGTAACGGCGTTGTGTAGGCGGTACTTGCAGCAACCCATGTTAAGGGCTTGTCCAGGGGTGGGTACGAACCGCCGACCTTCGGCTTGGGAGTCCGACATGTTAACCGCAACGCCAAGAGAGCTAGCTCCCTTGGTGGAGCTGATTAACCTTGCCTTTATACTGGGGAGTGAGTTTAACCAATCCACTCGCTACCACTCGGGACTCACGAGAAGTTACAGGACTGATGGCTGTCTATAGGAGACTGTTGAAATGAATATATTCAATTGAACTCAAAGATAATATAGGCTGCACCACTGCAAATTATTGGGCTAAAACTAATATGTACCTACAGTTAATCAAACAACAATAGAATAGATACTCACTCACTCCCTCTTTTGAATTCACTCTCCTTGGAAGTGGGTACTGTATACTCAATGCAGACTGAAAGATAACTGGGTATAGTCCATACCTGCACTTACCCTGCACTACACTGCTCTGCTCCCTCTACACTAAAGCTTCTTGATGCAGGTGGTCATTCTGCTGTTAAGCTTCTGGCATAATCTTCGCACACGCGCTGGAGGTGGGGCTCCACGGAGGGCGCGCGCACTCTGCGCGGGCCAAAACAGAACATAGTGAGTGCGCAGCTCGCTAGGAGCTCCAGGGGAAAATGGCGGCGATCAGTGCCAGGCAGTCTGAATGAAATTTAATGTAACATTCCCAATTCTATCTATTAAATTCTAAGAAACGACCCTCAACATTTGGGAAGGCTAAGCCACACAACTAGTTCATTATAATCAAACATCATGCTTCGAAGGCGACTTTACGACGATGAGGACGGTGAGGACTCAATCACAGCAAATATCCGCTGATAGCCTACCACGGAGATCTCACAGGCACAGGCAGCAAAACCCGACGCGCTGATAGAAAAATCTCCATGGACGCGCCGCGCTGCGCTCAGGCCTCGCCACCCGACACGCCCCGTGCGATGACGTCAAAATCGCCGCGCGCCCTATGCGCTTGGCTGGGCGCGAAGAGTATGCCAGAAGCTTTAGATTCCTGATAACTGAGGATGCAGTCAGAACTCATCACTGCAACTTAGATCACAAAGTTGATTGGCCGTCATTGGCTTTGAGAAGAGAGCAGCACTGCACTCTGTTTTATCTACAAAGCCTCGTTCAATAAATTAACTGCTTATCTGACCAGATTGTTGATTTACTAAATATGTACGTATCACATTAAAAGCACCAGGGCAAGGGCAAGGGCAAGGGCAAGGGCAAGGGCAAGGGCAAGGGCAAGGGCAAGGGCAAGCGTTGTCATTGCTAGTTTCTACTCAAAATCTCCCTTTTTCTTTAGGTGCGGCCAGCATGGCCAGTAGCTCTATAAGTCACTCTGTTGATTGGTTGGTTGGTCGGTCCACAAAAAAGAATGTGGTCCACAAAGTCAATGTCAATGCAGTGGATGACATCACAATGGAGTGGATGACATCACAGTGGAGTGTATGACGTCACGCATATCTGTATCATATATCGCAGCTATTGCGAATTCACGCTTGTTCTTTGAATTACCACTGGGTCGCTGAAACACGTCCTTTGATGCATTGACCCAGTGGTAATTCAAAGAAAAATGGTAGATTTTGAGTGCTAGAAACTAGCAATGACAACACCTTTGCTCTTGCACCAGGCGTTAGATGGGGCCCTCCATGTGTAGGACTGAATTACAACACCTTTGCTCTTGCACCAGGCGTTAGATGGGGCCCTCCATGTGTAGGACTGAATTAGGAAAAAATTACCTATTATGCCCCCAGGGAATTATAGCCTGCAACTTGCTCAAATTGAAGAGCTTGATTGCACTTGATCGTTTTAAACAGCAGCTCTATGATCTTATGCAATCTGAATGTTTATGTGCCCTACTGTCTGAGCTGATGTCTGTCATCTTATTTGTCAGTTGTAACTTGTGTTACATGTGTGCATTAAGTTGTTTTAAGCTGTGTGTAGTTGTTGGTACATGTGTGCATTAAGTTGTTTTAAGCTGTGTGTAGTTGTTGTTATATGTTCTGTAATCAGGGCGTCATTGAAGAAGAGAGTTGTCAACTGACCCTCCCTGTATAAATAAAGGTGAAGTGAAATTATCAGTTAGATTTAAACTGATAAATCAAACCAAAACAGCATTCTTCTTATTTTCATAATTCTTTGTGGAAGACTTTTCCGTCAGGCTTCTTTCTCCATTGAAGTTTGACGTCTTTCATCCCCTTCTCTTTCATCTTCTTCTCCATCTGAACAATAAAAGGATTGTTTTACTGGTTTTCAAACTGGTGAGCCTTCACTTGCTCACAAGCCAATTTGTCAAGCCTTACTCAGTCACATAAAAGCAAAATTTATTAGAGACTAACCTCTTTCAAGATGGCCTCCATCACAGCAGGATCATTCAGGTCGAGTGTGGAGTCTGCTGACTTCACCTTTATTTTGAACACCTTCTTCTCTGTCACTTTAACACAGAATAAATAGATAGATAGATAGATAGATAGATAGATAGATAGATAGATAGATAGATAGATATTATTAACTTTTTTTTACTAAGATCAAATAAATATTATAATGCCATAAAATAAAGCTTATTTTGATTATAGGAATAACTCACCCTTGTTACAAATGAAATCATATTTGTCCTCACACCTCCTGTCCCCCCACTTGCCCCCTTTGCCAATCTTACTGACAGCACAGTTCTCTTGGGAAGCTTCATTTCCTGGTTGTCCATTCTGCCAGTATCTGAATGAGGAGTCGCTCCCTCCTGACCACCACCTCCAGGAATCTCTGAACAGACCGATCCAAACCGTATTGCGCCCTGGTACCACTGTTTGGATCTCCTGGTTCTCAGCGTGGTTCCTCACACTGGCCAGGTCTGTGTGGTGCTGCCTGCAGTAGCGCTGAGCTTCGGTCCAGGTCTTTGGTTCGCTGACATAGATATATCTACCAGCTGGCAAACCTGAAATAATGCATGTATTTGTTTGGTTCATTTGCACATACAAATATGATCAAACAAAGTTCAAAGGAAAGAAATAAAAAAGGAAAAAAGTTGAAAATGACATAATATAAATGTGCATGGATGCAATTATGTGAAATTAAATACATTTTAATCATGCTGGAAGGGGAACTCAAAATTAGTATGAAACATACTTAAAACGTGTACTTGAAATAAGAAAATGTAGGTTCTATTTATGGGACTCGCCATTGGTTTTTGTGTCATCATGGTAGCAGACAAAAGGGAGATTGCAACTCCAATCACCACCTTCTTGCCATGATAACAGCACAGAACTGCTTCCCCCTCTTGTTAGGTTCCCTAGGTCCCCAGTTTGTGTAAAGTCTCCTTACATACTGTATTTGAAAAAATACTTGAAATATGAACCTGTAGGTTCTATTCGAGGATTTAAAAAATTTGATATCCGCACACTGGAGCAGCTCCAAATATTTAATGATGACTACAAACAATGTTTCAACCCACGCAGTGGATCTTCATCAGGCAAATGACAGCAGAAAATATATAGAGAAAATAAGACTAATTCACATCAGCTGCTGCCAGTCAATTAAGTCGGCTATAGCACATAGCCAATGGCAGGTGAGTAATGCCTTAAAAGGAGCCTACCTGTACATACAATTTAATTTGACTTTAATTGACTGACAGCAGCTGATGTCAATGCATTGTCATTAGTCTTATTTTCTATATATATTTTCTGCTGTCTGATGAAGTGCGTGGGGTGAAACGTTGTTTGTAGTTATCATTAAATATTTGGAGCTGCCTCAGTGTGCAGATATTCCACTTTTTTTAAACCCTTATGTATATTTGTATCCAGCACCTGGCCTCAAAACAGGTTGGATGTGCACACATACTCTTTATTGAACTCTATTCGGGGACTTACCATGGGTATTTGTGTCATCATGGTAGCAGACAAAAGGACACTTTGAATAGCACCCCCGATCACCCCACTTCCGATTGGTCATATAACCACATAACTCAATGCCATGCCAGTTATCAGGTTGACTTATCCAGTTTGTGAACGCAGCTCCTCCCTCTTCATAGATGCTCTTATCTGACAGAGACCACCTCCAGCTGTCTGGTTTGTCATACAGGCCGATCCAGACGTCTCCATCATAACCACTGCCTGCAGAATCAATCAGCCTCTTCATGTCGTCCATGTGGTCGATGGTGGCCAGGTCAGTGAACTTCTCTCTGCAGTAGCTTTGGGCTTCATTCCAGCTCTTTTTCTCATGAACAAAGTGGTACTGATGATCAAGACCTGAGCAGAGGCCTGTGACTAAAGACACATTAAGCATTACCTGATGGTCATTGCTTATAAAAACACAGATGCTGCAGATGTCTACGATGGTCAGCAAAACCTACTTGCAAATTAATTTCTATATTTCACTTTCGTGATATCGTTACAGGACACCCCCGCCACACACACACAACACATTACGCACGCACGGCCACGGGGACACACAAACACACACTCTCACACACACACACACACACACACACACACACACACACACACACACACACACACACACACACACACACACACACACACAGACTGACCTGAGAGCAGCAGAATGAACAGCATCGTCAATCTAATAACTGAGACTGAGCGAAAAGAAAATCAAAGACATAAATAATGCAGCGTAAAAATACATATTATATATATATACAGTAGCCTATATATATATATACAGAGAGAGAACATCATATATATATATACAGTATATATATATACTCATATTTATATATATATATATATATATATATTTTTTTTTTTGAGTGTGCAACTTACATTTTCTCTGTGTATTTGCGCAGGTTAACAAAATTTTCTTTTTTTACACATCTTCTTAGACCATACATTGTAATTATTTGATCAAATCGGCCAGCTCTAAATTGAAATAATAGTAATTCCTTCTCACTTTGACTTGCTATGTAACCTTCACAAGCCTCATCCATCCATCCATCCATCCATCCATGACTTTTAATCTGAAGACACACAAGTTTAGATGGTATTTGTTGCCTCCATAATTGCGGCCATTGGGTTGATGTTGGCAAATTGTTGAATGTGTTACAATGTAACAGTTACATATTGTTGAATGGTAAGACTTGACACAGTTTCTCCAGTCAACAAAAATATTTTCTTACCTGGGAATTAACGTGGTTGACATTTATAATTACTGTACATGCTTCAATTAATTTAATAAATGTTCAGGGGCACCTTGGTCGGATCATAAATGTCCACCCAGACTACTTTCTATGTTGGATTAAGAAATATTTAATTACTATACAATTTCAATATAAAACAATTAAGAGCAAAGGGATGCAATGGGCAACCTAAGATTTACACAAGTGTATTCATCCTATCAAAAATCAATAGCCTTTTTCCCTATGCTTTACTGAGGATAAAGGTCGTCTTAAAGTCCAGACTTTGTCAGACATATGTCTTACCTGGATATAGTGGACTGGAAACTGATGCCATTGTCAAACTCTCTCTTTGTTGTCTTTATCTTTCCTGCCGATCACAAAATATTATTTGGAAAAACATAGTAACCAAAACATGGTAACCAGACCTCCTTTAAAATAACCTCAGGTGTGCTGCTCACATCCTCTTTAAAGCAAGTTTTAATCCCTCTGATATGCAAAGTATTGACCATCTCATCTCCTGGCAACAGGTCACATGCTCTCTGCCCTTCCCTTTGGAGACTTTAAGACTATTCAAATAAGTCCTGGAAGCCAAGCTTTTACAGTCTTATATAACTACATAACTTTGGAAATAACATTCAAATATGTGATAATACTGACATTTACGTGAAAAGAAAGTTCCTTAGATTAATGATGAATCCGCCTATAGGAAGGAGGTGAAGGAGCTGATAGAGGGGTGCACTGACAACCATTTTGATCTAAATGTCACCAAGACTTTCATCTGTCATCATTGTTGATTTCAGGTCAAATGGAAGTGTGCACACTCCCATTAACATCAACATCTAATGTAAATGGTGAATAAACTTGATACTTGGGGGGGAAGTTCAGTAGAGCAGCAACAGGAGGCGCCATTCTGTAGTCATGATTCAGCCTTTATTTGATTGATTGATTGATTGATTGATATTTTTATTTGAGTGTCATGCACCTTAATGTGCCCAGCCCATATGGGCTTACAAGACACTATATAATATTTACAATAGCCAAGATGGCCACACAACAAATCGTAATATACATTTGAGGTTGGAGGGCTCGAGTGCGGCCTGTAGAGGTGGGCTGCCGTGGTTTTGTGGCAAAGTCCGTTATTGCCTTACTAACTGAGTTGGGCGTTCGGGGACGGAGCCTGAAACTTGCGGTTAGCAACATGTCTCAGGCAGCAGAACGAGCAAGTGAATGGCTGTGGATAAGGAGGAAACATGCTAGCTGGGGAGCTCGCTAAGGTCAACAAGATAGCCCACCTGGGCACCAGGCACCGAAGGCACGGGGAGACATACCCCCAGTGTCAACAGCGTCCCAGGCAAGAATCGAACCCAGGACCTTCTTGCTGTGAGGCGAAAGTGTGACCCAAGAACAGTGGAATATAAGGAAACTGTTTTAATGCAATCCACTCTTACAGTATGTTGGTAAAGACATGCCACAATCTAGAAGATGAACAGAAGGAAATTAATATTCTTTGAACATGTGTAACCCTTTTTGGCCATTTGCCCATAAATACATCAGACTCTCTACGATTCCTCTCTAAGCCAGCCTGTCCGCCACAACACTCCCAGCATGCTCTTTGATTTATATCTTGAATTAAATGATTCTACAGTCATGAGTGATTTAGAAATCATCCTCTTAGGTCTGTGTCACAGGATGCAAACCACATGGAAATTGACCGTCTCAGAACGTGATGCAAAGTAGAGGCTGCGTTTCAAGCTTGATTGCAGGTCACTCCTGGACGAATAAAATCCATCTTGAACATTGTGTTATTTAATTCATCACTGCAGAGCGTTATTACATCTGTTATATTAGAAGGAATAAAAAAGATCACAATGATTTGACACAACCTACTGTGTAGGACTCAAAATGGGTGCCTCTACCAAAACTGCAAGCGTAACGAACATGGCACAAAATCACAACACATACCAGTGTCACTCGCAACTACAATCAAATACTGACGTTTGGTCAGGACCCCTTGGCATGACTTGGCACTGGGTACCCCTTTTTCAATATTTTTTTAACCTGCAGGGTTGTCCTATATACTTCTATAGAACTCCCACAACATGCAGGGTCGTCCTATAGACTTCTATAGAACCCCCACTTCAATCAGGAGAGGCCAGTTGGTAGGATTAGACAAACTTTATTTAGCAATCGGCATGCATGGCAAATGCTTTGGCGCTTGACTCCATTGGCCAGTGGCGCTGCTCTTGAGGCAGAGGAGGGCACCTGCATAGGCTAGGAGATCCCCCCCCCCCGTGGGGGATCAGGAGTCAAGACTCGTTGGTGGCGGACTGGGGAGGTGGGTGGGGCAAAACAACGATTCGGAGGCCGGCTTCAAGGGAGATGGGCTGCCGTGAGCTGCTGCTGCTATGATCGGCCAGAGAGAGAGAGGTGACGTAGAACCCTTGCTATATATATGAGGATTAACTGACGTCATGTTTGACGTCATAGCAGACGTCATGCTAGGACTTTTGACTGACCACGTTATGCTAGAACTTGACTGTCGTCAGGGGATGATCGGATTATGCGTGAGTGACCTTCTGCTTGAACTATGGTCTGGAGACCTCACTTCAATCAGGAGAGGCCAGTTGGTAGGATTAGACAAACTTTATTTAGCAATCGGCATGCATGGCAAATGCTTTGGCGCTTGACTCCATTGGCCAGTGGCACTGCTCTTGAGGCAGAGGAGGGCACCTGCATAGGCTAGGAGATCCCCCAAAGGAAGATCTGATTACCAGAGGTTAATTGAGATCTGCAGGCGCCAGTACTGCCCTACAAAGGAGAAAGCCAGTAACTCACCAGAGTGCAGAGCTGAGAAAAATGACTTTAAAGTTTTCTTGTCGTCCAGACAAAATAGTTGCAGGCAGATCATTAAATATGTGGCAATTCTTTGTTTTTTTAGTTAAGTTATTTATCCATATAAAAATATTTAGCTAACTCTTGACCTTTGACCTTCATTTGGGAGTTACTGTATTCCTCATTTGCATGCCTTACGAAAAAGCATTGGGTTATACCAAAGTGAAGGGCAGTAAGTCAAATTTTATTTAATCTTTTTAGTTTTAAAAAGCAGTATAATGACAAATATAATAACATCCTTAGTCTGATGATGATATAAGATGAAATTGCACTTTTTACTGTTATTCATTACTTTAATATTATTATATAATAACATTTATCATATTTGTATGCAAGTATGTTTGTGATATTCCAAGTATCTTTTTAAATCAAATTATTTGTTTTTGGATATTTTTGAACATTTGAAGCAACTAATAATTATATTCTAATAAAATAATATCACACTGATTGCTTAATTTTAATGCTTCAATATAGTTAAACAGTTAAATTCAGATAAGTGACATTGATACGATTGATTGATATGATATGAGTAAAAGACAAATACATTTCAAATGAGTAACATTTGAAATGTTTGTCACCTTTGCCACCAATGACAATCACAACTTAACTTTGAGGCACGAAAAATAGAGTGATGCAAAACAAAGGGCATGGGACAGTAACTCAATTTCAGCACAGCTAAACAAAAGAGGAGTACAGTAACTCGAGTTACAGTGATTGGCCTTGGTTTCACTAAGGCTTTTTTGAGTTACTGCAAATACGACCCCCTATTTTCTCCAAAACACAACACATTTGAGACAAGATATTTTTCCACATGACAAAGGATGTCTTTAATGTCACAAAAATGATAATAACTCATTTTTGACAAAAAACGAGTTACTGCCTTTCTCCTTTGTAGGGCAGAGTAGTTGATTGCACTTTTCCGGCCTTCGACCTTTTTTAGCGACTTACAGCTATTTGCGGCTGGTGCTCCCAACTCGGTCGGGCACCTCGCGATAGCGCTTCCCAGCTTGGCCTACCTGGCCGCCTCGCCATGCTCGCCGATTAAGGGAGGAGGGTTCTTTGGGCCGCCAGTATGGCCGCCTGCTCCGGGCGGATGTAGCTGGAGAATGCCGATGAGGGCCAGCGGCCCATTTGCTGGAGGGGGGCGGAGGGCACTCCTTGCTCGGCGGCCGAGGTGGCCGCTCCGATCCTGAAGGAGTGGCTGGAGTAGTCCTTCGTCGGGAGGTTGCATTGCTGGAGCGTCTGCTTGAGGTGCAGGGTGAACCGGGATCTTGTCGTGTGGTGACAGGGTGCGATGAGGAGCAGGGGAGCCGAGGGGCCGGTCCGAGGCCTGAGCTTGACGTAGTGAGCCATGAACGAGAAAGGGCAGAAGGGGGCTAGTGCCTTCCTGTATGCTATTGTGTGCTGGGGCAGCGGGGCTCTCTGACTGCGGTGTCAGAGAAGAGAACGTTGTCCAGGCTACGCTCCATCATGAACAATGACTCGCACCCACTCCGCGGCGTGCTAGTCGAACACAGGAGTACGTTCAGTGAGAGACTGATTCCACCTAGATGCAGTACGGAGAGGCACAGGAAATCATTCCTGCCTGTGGCCATTAGTCTATTTAATGCCTCTCTTAAAGAGCACCTCGGAGACGCTCAGTCTCCCTGAGACTGAGCCAGCCGGTAGGTTAACTGTGCCTGGCTGAGCCACGTGTGGCGTATAGGGCAAGCCGACTTAACTCATTGAGTGCCAGCCACTTTTGGAGAACGGACGCTCCCAGTGCCAGAGTTTCAGAGCGTTTTCAGTGATTTCTCGAGGCCCACAGAATATTGTGTGATATTACTATGTAAACACTGAACACGCACAAAGAACGATGAGACTCTATTCTATCATCTGCAAAAAAAAGTTTATTGATCCCATTTTCCGTTCTTTAGTTATGAGCCGGAGAAGATAGCTTGATTCATCCAAAAACAGCAATTTTTTTCTAGAAGCTGAGATAATTGGCCTTTTGTGAAATTAAACATTTCAAGCACACACTGACTCTGAAGCTAATCTTTTCTAATGTAGTCACACCTCAAAAATAATTTCCTTCAATAAAACAGTTTAGGCCAGGGAATTTTGTTTGGCAGAATAATATTTTTAGCTACAACCAGCAGCGCTGGCCCCTGCGTGCGCTGCTGGTTGCAGCTTCTTGCTGGTCTTGATTTGCTGCTGGTGGGCATCGGATATTCTGGCTTGCGTTTGTCAATCCTGTCCTGCTGCCTGGGTCTGTCTGGGTGTTGTGTGCTGCTCTGCGTGCCCCCCCCCCCCCCCCCCCGCCCCGCCCCGCCCCGCCTCGCCTCAACTGCACACTCCTCCTCCTGTCTGTGGTGGCTCTCTGCTGAGTTTGCTGTGCGCACAGTGAAGGGTGCAGCTTTTTTACAGCGTTCCGCGTGTGTTTGTCACCGGCAACGATGCTTCCAGTTGAGAATAATAACTCCACGGTGTGGATGTGCGGATGTGCTGTCGCAACCGACACAGAGCGGCTCAATTGTGGGAGCAGATTGGCTGCTGCAGGCACAGCTGCAGTAACGTGCTTCAGCATATCGATGCATACGGATGCGATGCGATTTCCGTTTCCATAACGACTTCTTCTTTGTTTTTTCCTTGCCTTTCTGTTATGTGGAGAGCACTGTCGCCACCTAAGGGTTCTGTAAAATAGGTTATAGACCTCCAATAGCTACAATAGTTGTACCAGAGATGTATCAGGGATTGATCCACGTCCCACCGTCAAAAAACGCAATTGACGACAACCGTCGTCATTGGCACTCTACGTCAGTATTTGAATTGACGACAGCTGTCGTCATTGGCATTCAATGAGTTAATATAGTCCAGGGTGCAATAATGATAATTGACACGGAATGTATACTTACCTGACGTATTTTGTATTTTGCTACTTAGACATTTTTTATTTTTGCTTCTAGCGCATTTACCGTACTAGTTATTCTATGCTATGTTGTGTTTTTTTCTGCTTATTGCTTAATATTGCATTTGCGTTGCATTTACTACTGTTTATTTTATTTTAAGCTATGTGTGTACTGTGAGCGAGCTACTGTAACCTGTCCCGATTTCCCCTCGGGGATCATTAAGTCATTCTGATTCTGCTTCTGAAGAAATGCCAGAGGCATTTTACTTTGAAATTCGTTAAGAACAGGAAGTGGTGTATTAAGACCGGGTAGCTTAACACGGAAAGACGTCGCATTCCCTGGGCCGTCTGGCTTCGGTCCGAAGTTATGCAGTAACACTCATTCTAGCTGATGCTCAGACAAGCCCCTTGCGTGGTTATTATTATTATTGTTGTAATTATTATTATTATAATAATAATTATTATTATTATTATTGTGACTCCCGCTGGCCATTTGCCAGGAAGCGATTTCCGCTTAGGCGTCGGAAATAGGCAGGCTGAGATGCCCGCTGGGTAGAATAGTCAGATCACAGGCCAAATAACTTGTCAGTCAGCTTCGCTTTATTTAGTCAAAGCACGAGGGACACCTACGGTACATGTGGTGTTTTCAGAGCAATGTAAGACAGCATTTCTGTTTGGTGGGGCGGGCCGTTGCGGGCAGACGGAGTATTAACGAGATGAGAATACGTCTGATTATAGGCATTATAGGCAAAACACAAGGATCCCTAGTACAGTTTAGTAGTGCACGAGTGCTCAAGAAAGCGCACGAGGTAATCAATGACTCCACGCATGTCCTTCATGTCTGTTTTGACTTAATGCCATCAGGAAAGCGCTTTAGACAGCCTGCCTGCGAACCAAGCAGAAGGAAGTTTGGTTTGGTTCCAGAGGCCATTCGACTGGTGAACAGCCACAGTACGAGAAGTGGTCAGTTTATCTAGACTAGGTCTGTACCTTGACCTTTTGATTTGAACCCTTGAACAAGTCTAATATGCACTTGGATTGTATTGACTGAAATTAATTTGTATTGATCTGACACCTATATTCCTTTGTGGTGTTGGATACACTGTAATCAGGGATCTTGCTTTATCAGTGTAATTTATTGTATTTATTGTCTTGTTTTTTGTATTGTTTTTGGATGTGTACAGAGTACAGCTTGTTTGCAGTATTCATACCTTAAATTGCCCTTTGCGGGACTAATAAAGTTTTTTTTTTTTTTTTTTGAATTGATTTTTCTGGACTGGTAGATTGCCCGTTTAAATGCTGAAGTACTGATACTTTCCTCATGGGTCCTTTCACGTCCACGGGTGACTGGTCCTCCGGGGAATGCTCGGTGTGCTGTGGTCGTCAACCCCGTCCTTGGTAGAGCAGGTAGCTCTTGAGAGAGGCGGGCAGGGGCAGTCCGTGGATTCCGCTCAGGCGGTCCCTTCCTAGAGCCGCCCGCACAGAGCGCCTGCACGGGTCCATCAGAGGGAGGGGATCCGGATCGAGTCCGTTTATGTACCGGATTCGTATTTCGCAGTGTCCCCCTTCCGGCCTTCGACCTTTTGGCGGCTTACAGCTCTTTGCGGCAGGCACTCTCGACTTTTGGCGACTTACAGCTCTTTGCGGCAGGCACTCTCGACCTTTTGGCGACTTACAGCTCTTTGCGGCAGGCACTCTCGACTTTTGGCGACTTACAGCTCTTTGCGGCAGGCACTCTCGACCTTTTGGCGATTTACAGCTCTTTGCGGCAGGCACTCTCGACTTTTGGCGACTTACAGCTGAGTCTGGTATTATGAAGGTGTCGTCGGGCTCCAGGAAGGCGGGGTAGGTTCTGCCCGCGTGGTTCTTGCCGTCGTGGTAGAGTTTACACCGGCCCAGGTCCCAGCCCCCAGTTGTTGTTTTTTTTTTTTTTTTTAAGATTGATGTTCAAATGAACCCCCTCAGATCGGCTAAAGTTAAGAAATTATCATTGTCATCATCACAGAAGCTTCCTAATTCAATTCATCAGTCACCATCAGTCACGTGGGGTCACTGGGGACCCAGAGGTAGAAAATAAACAAACTCAGCTGCGTGTAACAGCAAAGATAATTGAGAATGAGAAGGCAAGAGTATATAGTGCCTTTTTGAAAACAGCGCTGCGGCCATTTTGGCCTGGAATACGGCTCCTTGCTGGGGCAGAAGCTTAGTCTCCAAAATGGCGGATTGGCTGTGTGCTGTCGCATCTTTACAATAAAAGGTCTCTGGTTACCGTAAACCTCCGTTTCACGAACACAACAACAAGGAGAGGGACAACTACTTTTCACGCTCTGTTTTGGATTAAGAGGATGTCCTGAAGTGTGACGGTGGATTAAAGACTTGATGACAAAACGTCATGTGATCTGGTGGATTATAGTCTTCGTGACAGAAAGAACAGGACACCCGATGGATTAACGTTACATGGATGCGGGTTTTACTGCCGAGTGCGACTTTCTGCTTAACTGCATGTAACGTTAAACCTTTATCGTCCATGTATTCCTGGGAGTTAGTAGGGTCATCTGTGGCACTTCCGTGACCGTGGAGAGCGAAGGTCCGTTTCTCAATGGATTTGTCATCTAGGAGGGTTAATAAACAAATTTAGCCGGGGTGTATTTTTTAAAAAGGCGGGGGAAATATTTGAGAGACCAAAATCCAAAATGGCTGCTGTGGAAATGAACTTTTTAATGCTTTGACCTACAATGATGCACAATACATGGTTTCAGAGCTTATTCTGGTCAAGGAATACATATTTGGTGTTTATATAATGATTTGACCTATTTTTGACCTTCAAATCCAAGATGGCTGCCAATTTTGAGGCAGTTTTTTCAAAATCGTCATAGAGCCTTCATATTAGGCTTGAATGACAGGTCTTCTCATGATGAGTTGAATAATATACAGTATAAGTACACAGAAGTAATCTCTGAGGTCAATAAAGTCAATGTTTGTGTGTAAACAACAGTTGCTGATTTGCGGTTTCCCATTAAATAGGGTAGGCTACTGAGAATATGGTGTCCAGTTCATCCCATCACATTTTCATAATGAACCAAAAACAATTTTGCACTATAGCCTAACATAAAATAATATTCTGTATGCAAAGCTAGCAAGGTTAGTTGCTTGAACTGAATTTAAAGGTCAACTCAAAACAAACAATGAAATTAACTTTGAAATTAAAACTGAATCCTAGGCTACTAAATTTCATCAGCACACAGTAAAGGAAACTTGTCTTTGAACTCAGCTGACTGTCTAGTCCTAATCCCTGTTGTGCAATGTCCCTTTTCAGTGAAGTTTTAGTTTTTGTTAAGAGTATGGACTTTTAATCTTGACCTTGTTGGTAGGCAACGGCCCTTTTTCAGTCAAGCATTTTCAGATTAGCTCAGTCAGTCTGTGAAGCAGTCAGTGTCAGCACTTGCGCGAGCTCGCTTTTTCTCTAACTAATGTTAACATTACACACTTTAAGACACTTTGTTTGAGGATATCAACGTTATTCACTAGTCTAAAGATAGTTCTACCATCAAGAACATATAAAACAAAAGCAAAAACAATTTTTATTTGGAGAAGTCATCATTGATATTTGGTGTTAGCTAACGTTAGGTAACGTTATTATTTTTAGCTAAAGTTAATGTTATCTGTCTCCACACTTCTGTCAACTGACATATGCATTTGCTTTTGAAAATAAACAGCCTGGCTTGCTTAAGCATAACTGAAGATTAAATAGAATTATAAAACGGCTCTCTCAAATCAAGCAATCTGATTGGTTCACAGCCATTGTATAATTCCAGTAACCGAGTTCAATAACCCATGGCCATGGGTTATTGGTTGCCATGGCAACTCTCTTACTAAGAGAGTAATAATAAGGCTTACCTCAAATGACAACGTAGAAAAAAAAATGGCGGAGACAGCTGTCAGATCCTTGTGAATCGATCTTCGCTTATAACTTTACTAATACTTCGCAGAAAATGATGTTTTGTACAAGAATAGATGCGGGCTAATGTCTTCTTTGCAAAAGAAAGGCTGTTAACCCCGCATTTAACTCCGCATTTAACCCCGTAACGTTAGTTGGTGTCAGCTTTGCAGAGAGCATTCAGCTTCTCAACAAGCGCTGAGAATGCAGCGCTGCGGCTCGAGCTGCCTGTCGGGGTTTCCAGAAAAATCTCAGCTACTCAGCAAGCGCCAGGATTGGCCAATGTCAACTTCAGTCTCCAGAACGATCCAATCAAATCACCCGCATGTTCTTGCGGTCCCGCCTTACAGTAGTGTTTCAACTGACTCTATCAGAATGACATGCCAGTCGGAGTCGGACTTATAGTATTATTATTATTATTATATTATCATACTTGGAAACCGTTTTATAAAAGCAATATAGCACTCGAGCAGCGTGTGTTGTGGAATATATCCCGCTGATAAACTGTTATCCCACTCGGCCGATATATTCACCACAACACACTTGCTCTCGTGATATATTGCTTAAATATAACATGACGAATGCATGTACCGATTGGTTGCCCGATCTTCCCAGGAGGTGGTGGTGTAAACATCATCAAATTTATCAAGTCCTGACCAGCCTTGGGCTTTTAATTGTAAGCTGTCCCATTTGCCTTGATTTATTGTATTGGTCACATTTTAGGACACATTCATAGGACATTGTGTGCTTTGTCTTTCATTGGGAGGGAAAGCAACTCGCTATTATATTACTGTTATATTATATTGCTGTTATACGCTGTTTATTTTCAAAAGCAAATGCATATGTCAGTTGACAGAATTGTGGAGACAGATAACATTAACTTTAGCTAAAAATAATAACGTTACCTAACGTTAGCTAACACCAAATATCAATGATGACTTCTGCAAATAAAAATAGTTTTTGCTTTTGTTTTATATGTTCTTGATGGTAGAACTATCTTTAGACTAGTGAATAACGTTGATAACCTCAAACAAAGTTTTATTTTTATTTTTTTATATATAAAGACAAGTTTCCTTTACTGTGTGCTGATGAAATTTAGTAGCCTAGGATTCAGTTTTAATTTCAAAGTTAATTTCATTGTTTGTTTTGAGTTGACCTTTAAATTCAGTTCAAGCAACTAACCTTGCTAGCTTTGCATACAGAATATTATTTTATGTTAGGCTATAGTGCAAAATTGTTTTTGGTTCATTATGAAAATGTGATGGGATGAACTGGACACCATATTCTCAGTAGCCTACCCTATTTAATGGGAAACCGCAAATCAGCAACTGTTGTTTACACACAAACATTGACTTTAATGACCTCAGAGATTACTTCTGTGTACTTATACTGTATATTATTCAACTCATCATGAGAAGACGTGTCATTCAAGCCTAATATGAAGGCTCTATGACGATTTTGAAAAAACTGCCTTTTAGAGCTCAAAATTGGCAGCCATCTTGGATTTGAAGGTAGAAAATAAGTCAAATCATTATATAAACACCAAATATGTATTCCTTGACCAGAATAAGCTCTGAAACCATGTATTGTGCATCATTGTAGGTCAAACCATTAAAAAGTTCATTTCCACGGCAGACATTTTGGATTTTGGTCTCTCAAATATTTTCCCCGCCTTTTTTAAAAATACACCCCGGCTAAATTTGTTTATTAACCCTCCTAGATGACAAATCCATTGAGAAACGGACCTTCGCTCTCCACGGTCACGGAAGTGCCACAGATGACCCTACTAAGTGCTTATTCTTTTCGTGAATGGATTATTTTACGTCGCTGGATTTGGAAGGGAAAGCAGATTGCACTACATTTCAGCTGTTGCCGCCAGAATGAACCGTTCGCCCCATGGACCTTTCGGTCTGCCCGGAGTGCCCGAGATGCTACGGCAACTCCAGCTTCAGCGCTTCTCCAAGCCGGTTCCCGACCAGGAAGTACGTGGCGTCTCGCGGCGGCCCTGCGGCCTGCATTTCCCCGGCGGCTCCCGGCTCTCGGGGCAGCTGCCTCTACTGGTCTTCGCCCGCGGCCTCTCGCCCGTCCGCGCCGAGCGGCCTCTCCCTCCGGCACGCTCGCACGCGTTTTTGGGCGTCCACGGCGCGGCGCTTCGTCTTCTGTTACACGGGCCGTCGCAGTGCCGCGCCCCGTGCCACGGGAACGCGCGCTGGGCCTTCTCGTCGGGGCTATGCTGGCAGCCTGTGGTCCGGTCGCTTCGCCAACGTCTCTTCGTCAGACACCTCGGAAGGCAAGTACGCTCCGTGGCCGGTCCGGGACAGGGGACCGATGTCTAAGCTGCCGTCACGGTCCGTGGGCTGCTCTGGCTCGGAACTCGACATGCCAGGAATCGGAATATCCACGGGTAGAGAAGGCTTGTGGGTGCTGATTCGGTCTGCGGATCTGGTGCAAAACAACGCTTCGGAGGCCGGCTTCAAGGGAGATGGGCTGCCGTGAGCTGCTGCTGCTATGATCGGCCAGAGAGAGAGAGGTGACGTAGAACCCTTGCTATATATATGAGGATTAACTGACGTCATGTTTGACGTCATAGCAGACGTCATGCTAGGACTTTTGACTGACCACGTTATGCTAGAACTTGACTGTCGTCAGGGGATGATCGGATTATGCGTGAGTGGCCTTCTGCTTGAACTATGGTCTGGAGACCTCACAACATGCAGGGTAGTCCTATAGACTTCTATAGAACTCCCACAACATGCAGCGTAGTCCTATAGACTTCTATGACTTCTATAGAACTCTCACAACATGCAGGGTAGTCCTATAGACTTCTATAGAACTCCCACAACATGCAGGGTTGTCCTATAGACTTCCATAGAACTCCCACAACATGCAGGGTAGTCCCATAGACTTCTATAGAACTCCCACAACATGCAGGGTAGTCCCATAGACTTATATAGAACTCCCACAACATGCAGGGTAGTCCTATATACTTCTATGACTTCTATAGAACTCCCACAACATGCAGGGTAGTCCTATACTTCTATAGAACCCCCACAACATGCAGGGTAGTCCTAAAGACTTCTATAGAACCCCCACAACATGCAGGGTAGTCATATAGACTTCTAGAACCCCCACAACATGCAGGCTAGTCCTATAGACTTCTATAGAACTTCCACAACTTCCGCAATCGATGCCATGGGAGTGTGACATGGAAATAAAACAGTGTCCAGTAAGGGTGTTGTGGTCGGGGTGGAGGATGAGCGTATAAGTTTGCCTTTGATGCTGACGACAAGGGTTCGATCCCCACACTTTACAGGAGGATGCTTTGTTCAAGTCTGATTGGGTACTGTGCCATACTTTTTAGCTGCTTCAGAGTTAATTGATGAATTGATCAAGTTAATTGATTTCAACTTTTCCCACTGTGCAACCCACTTGCCCCATGCCCCATGCCACCATCTGTGTCTTTAACCTTAGATCCTTAGACATGTCTCACATGATCTCTTATCAAAATAAAGTAGCCTAGCAGTCGAAGGCAACTGCTGCCACTGCTTTCATAAACAACATCAGCAATTGTGTTGTTTTGGTTGTTTCTATTTGAATTTAAAGTTCAGTGCAGTAACGGTGGTTCTCAATTTTTTTTTGTCATATCAAGGACCCATAATTTAGTCCACATCAGGGCCAGAGACACCCATTTGATTTGGACCCAAATCTGAGATTATTTTCTGGTAGTCAGATACGATTGTGTCCAGATATCCATGACTGTCTGTATTGTTCAGTGTGTAGAGAGAGAACAGAGGAACTATCAAAACTGTTTTTCTTCTACATTCTATAATGTAGTTTAAAGATTCATTGATTTGCGGGACCCCCTGGAATGTCCTCATGGACCCCATGTTGAGACCCTCGGCAGTACAGTGTGTGTGTGTGTGTGTGTGTGTGTGTGTGTGTGTGTGTGCGTGTGTGTGTGTGTGTGTGTGTGTGTGTGTGTGTGTGAACAGACCTTTGAAAATAGAAGTTCTTCACATTTTCCCCCATGATATTGTATGAGGTTAAAGTAAATGCAATGAATGAACATTTCAGTTATATGTCTAAAGTGTTTTATTTATTTCTCATGTTTGACAGTCAGCACACCTCTAAACAGATTTTTAGAGTGAGGGAAGCCCAGTAATGTACCTATTGATACAGCTTTTCAATGATATTTTACATTCTGTGCCAGTGGATAAGGAAACATTTAAACATCTGCAGTATGACTTTTTGGCTTAAGGAAGCTTTAAATGGAGACATTTTGGGAGAATGTTTTAGAAAATAAATAGATGAATATTCTAGCTGGATGAAACCATAAACTCACTTTTATCAGGTGTTAATCAATGTTCAGGGTAGTTTTATGAATGAAAACACCATCCATACTTATAATCGTCTTCCTGGATTTTATATGCAGGCTTTTAACGCCAATAACGGCCAGTGGAAAACATTATATCGTGATGATGACATGTTCGTGGGTATTCTAATTCATCCGTCATCAAGTGACCACCCCCAAATCCAAAGGTTAAAATTTATCTCAATTTGTTTGTATAAGCAAAATTTAAAAAAATGAAACAAAAGCAAAAAGTTTGGGTATTCAAATACATTTAGAAAATGTGTTTCTCTTATTGTTTGTTTCCATCCACTACAGAGATATTTATCTACTGAAAAAAAAACATCAAACTAAACAGGCAAACTGCCAATTGTTCCAGTAATTACAACATTAAACTCTCTTCAAAGGTATCAGATCCTCCATCATTAAAGGAGCTCTGAAAGTACTATGTTATAATTCGGACAAGACAAAATTCATGCTATTCACAAGAAAACCATCTAATATGCTAATTGGGACTCATTACTACTAATTAGTGGGACACAAATTGAAAGAGTATCTGCATACAAATATGGGCACCTGGGTAGATGACAAGTTGTCTTTTAAAATGCACATTGTACAAATTACTAAGACATTTAAAACAAAATTAGCATTATTTTATCGAATTAATCGGAATTGTAGAAAACAGATTGCTAATTTTTATCATTTTAGATTATGGCGACATTTATACATGTATGTATGTACTCTGCTCCATCCATGTGATGTCGAGAATTCGTTATAATCTTTAATGGAACAATTATTTTAAGCGGCCTGTTCAGCAATGGATAAACGCCCCATATCACATTTGACATGTAAGATATTTAGTTTGCCCAAAAATGGGCCAGTAGTATTTGCACATTGTCACTTAACCTCTACTGCTTGACTTCAGGGAGTAAGGATCATTACCTGACCTGGAGGGGTGTTTGTCATTTCAGATAACTACATGACTCTGACATAGCTCCTTATCACAAGGATGCCAGTTAGGAGATGGACATCACTTCTACAACATCAACAACATCTTTAGGAAAATCATGAATACACTTATTTTAGCTTTATTAATTTGTACACATTAGTAATTGAGTCAGTTGAACTCTGCTGGTCTGTCGCCGCTAATCTGCCTCCTGCCTCCATTGGCTCTGTTAAACAGAGTATTCAGAAGTTACAGGACTGATGGCTGTCTAGGAGACTGTTTAAATAAAATATTATTCAGTTTGACGCAAAGTTAAACTATGATATATATATGTATAAGTTTATTTGTCGTTTGAATGTATCTCATAATTTGATTATCATGCTGCTGACTCAACCTAGTTTCAGTAGTGTGAAATACCAATCGTGCATTTGGAAACACTGGTATAGTGCCTTACTTTAGTGTTCTGATTGTTTTATTTTTTTGTGTTTTAAATGTAGTGTTTTTTTTTTTTGCTTGTGTGTCTTCATAATGGACCCATGTGTCTGTCAATAAAGAGTTGATATATATATATATATATATATATATATATATATATATATATATATGGTGGTCTCAACCTAGTTTCAAGATGAAGACCAGACATGCTGCCTCGCACCACGCGCAATCCTAGTGACCTCACCTCACCTCATGTAATCCTAGTGTGACGAGCACAAGCGTAATCCCAGCGTGACGTCCGCGTGACGCACTTGCCTATATGACGCCGATAATGTCGTCAGTGCCGAGGCTATGACGGAGCAGTATTTATAGCCATGCTCTGTGGGTCATCGTTCTCTTTCCCTGATCTTCTGGTCGCTGTACCCGAGCTGATCGCATCCCATTCTCTGAAAGCTGCGTTTCGACCCACCCACCTCCCCAGGCCATCACCAATGTCTTGACTCCTGAAGAAGGGGATTCTCTATCCTAGTCCGAACAGATGCCCTCTCTCACCGCAAGAAGAGAGGCATCTTAGCGCGGAGTCATTACGCCAAAGATCTAGCCGCCATGCTGCCATGCCATCAGAATTAGTTGCCATACCGTCCCATGCCATAGATCTTATCGCTCTGCCATACTTGAATAAAGCTTGCTTGTTAAAACTCTACCCTCTGGTCTCTCATGATTGAAATATATATATATATATATATAATATATGCTATAGGCTGCACCAATGCAAATGATTTAGCTAAAGCTAACATTTAGTTAATCAAACAACAATAGAGAGATATTTCTTCACTCTGGAAGTGGGTATAGAGTGGAAAATAACTACTCCTGTACATAATATTATAGCCTACACTGCACTGCTCTGCTCCCTCCACACTAAAGCCTCTTGATGCAGTTTGTCATTCTGCTCTAGATTCACCTGGGCATGGAGTCAGAACTCATCACTGCAACTTCAACTGTCATTGGCTTTGAGAAGAGAGCAGCACTGCATTCTGTGTATCTACAAAGCTTTGTTCAAATAACCTGGTTATATTTACAACATGGACGTAATATGTTCGTGCAAACGATTTATGGTTCTAAACTTTAGGTGTGTTATTATGATTCCCTAATTGAGGAAAAATGGCATTTGAGTATTATGCCCCTCATAAATGGAATAGCCTGCAGAACTTGCTCAAATTTGAATAGCTTGATTACATTTACTAGTTATAAACGCCTTCTCTGATCCTATGCAATCTGAATGTTGATGTGCCCTACTGTATGAGCTGATCTCTGTCATCTTATTTGTCAGTTGTAACTTGTGTTACATGTGTGCATTAAGTTGTTTTAAGCTGTGTGTAGTTGTTGTTATATGTGTGCATTAAGTTGTTTTAAGCTGTGTGTAGTTGTTATATGTGTGCATTAAGTTGTTTTAAGCTGTGTGTAGTTGTATGTTATAATGTTCTGTAATCAGGGTGTCATTGAAGAAGAGAACTGTCAACAGACCCTCCCCCGCATAAATAAAGCTGACATGAAATTACTTATCAGTTAGATTTAAACTAAACTCAAATCAAAACAGCATTCTCCTTATTTTCATAATTCTTGGTGGAAGACTTTTCCGTCAGGCTTCTTTCTCCATCGAAGTTTGACGTCTTTCATTCCCTTCTCTTTCATCTTCTTCTCCATCTGAACAACAAAAGGATTGTTTTTCAAACTGGTGAGCCTTCACTTGCTCACAAGCCAGCTTGTCAAGCCTTACTCAGTCACATTGTGCTATCAAAACAAAAACAAAACAAAATCTCAAGAATTTGTTTTTAGCGATAATATTTGCTTCCAGACTAAATAGTCCTCCAAATGTCCTTCTGCTGTTAGTCTACAGTACAGATCGCATTGGTAAGTGATAAAAGCAATTTATTAGAGACTAACCTCTTTCAAGATGGCCTCCATCACAGCAGGATCATTCAGGTCGAGTGTGGAGTCTGCTGACTTCACCTTTATTTTGAACACCTGCTTATTCTCTGTCACTTTAACACAGGATAGATAGATAGATAGATAGATAGATAGATAGATAGATAGACAGACAGACAGACAGACAGACAGACAGACAGACAGACAGACAGATAGATAGATAGATAGATAGATACTATTAACTTTTTTTTACTAAGATCAAATAAATATTATAATGCCATAAAATAAAGCTTATTTTGATTATAGGAATAACTCACCCTTGTTGCAAATGAAATCATATTTGTCCTCACACCTCCTGTCCCCCCACTTGCCCCCTTTGCCAATCTCACTGACAGCACAGTTCTCTTTGGGAGCCTGATTGTTTGGTTGTCCATTCTGCCAGTATCTGAATGAGGAGTCGCTCCCTCCTGACCACCACCTCCAGGAATCTCTGAACAGACCGATCCAAACATTTGTGTCAGCTGGTACCACTGTTTTGATCTCCTGGTTCTCAGTCTGGTTCCTCACACTGGCCAGGTCTGTGTGGTGCTGCCTGCAGTAGCTCTGAGCTTCGGTCCACGTCTTTGGTTCGCTGACATAGATATATCTACCAGCTGGCAAACCAGAAATAATGCATGTATTTGTTTAGTAGTTTTTAGTTGTTTACTTTTAGAAGGAAAATAAATTAAACTGGGGAAAAAAGAACAAATTGATACAATATAAATGTGCACAAATTTAATAAATGTTATTGATGGTGGAAGGTGAACTCAGCTGGCAAACCAGAAATAATGTTTTGTTAATTTGCACACAAACTACAACAAAGAAAGTGGTTAAAAGTGAAAAAAGTGAAATGGGGGGAAAAAATGGAAAAGATTTATAATATGTATGTATGTGCATGAACGGCAATTAAGTGAAATTAAATACATTTTATTCATACCGGAAGGGGAACTCAAAATAAGTATGAAATGAACTTGAAATAAGAAACTGTGGGTTCTATTTAGGGGACTCACCATGGCCATTTGTGTCATCATGGTAGCAGACAAAAAAGAGATTCTCAGTGCAACTCAAATCACGCCACTTCCCGTTCGTCATTTTAGTACAGAACTGGTTGCCCCTGTTGTTATTAGGTTCACTACTCCCCCAGTTTGTGAACGCAGCTCCTCCCTCTCCATAGATGCTCTTATCTGACAGAGACCACCTCCAGCTGTCTGGTTTGTCATACAGGCCGATCCAGACGTCTCCCTCATAACCACTGCCTGCAGAATCAATCAGCCTCTTCATGTCGTCCATGTGGTCGATGGTGGCCAGGTCAGTGAACTTCTCTCTGCAGTAGCTTTGGGCTTCATTCCAGCTCTTTTTCTCATGAACAAAGTGGTACTGATGATCAAGGCCTGAGCAGAGACCTGTGACTAAAGACATATTAAGCAAAGTACACTTTATGATTAAATTAAGTTATCCTTTATTGTCCCCATTCAGGAATTCATCCTCTGCATTTGACCCATCCTTTACTATAGGAACCTTCCTAGAACTAGGAGCAGTGGGCAGCTGCGGTGTAGCACCCGGGGACCAACTTGCCAGTGCCTTGCTCAGGGGCACTGACAGGAGTATTATTAACCCTATAACATACATGTCCTTGATGGGGGGAGGAAACTGGAGCACCCAGAGGAAGCCCACATGAACATGGGAAAACATGCAAACTCAACACAGAAAGGACCTGGGACGGACCGGGGTTCCAACCAGGGACCTTCTTGCTGTGAGGCAACAGTGCTACCCACGGAGCCATGGTGTCGTCACTCGATGCTCATTGCTTAATAATATACATATAAAAAACCACACATATGCTGCAGACGATTACATCGTGTATCATGTTTCCATGAGTCTTTTCATAGTTACTGACCACCACCACCACCACCACCACCACCACCACCACCACCACCACCACCACCCCCCCCCCCACACACACACACACACACCCACACACACACACACACACACACACACACACACTGACCTGACAATAGCAGAATGAACAGCATGGTCCTAACTGAGGAAAGTAAAAAATGAAGTTGTTTTGAAATGATAGTATACAAATTTTAACATAAATATTGTAGTATAATTACAGTATATATTAGGGGTGTCACGATACACTCAGTTCACGATACGATACGTATCACGATACTGGGTTCACGATAACGATACGATACGATACGATTTTAACAATATTTTTTTAAACTTGAATAATGACAATATATGACTGGAAAAGTAGTATTTTATTTGAAATGCACAAATACAAAACATGCTGTTGTGGGAAATTGTTATTACAATAACAACTAGAAAAAACATGAGATTGGAGATGAGGCTTATCTTGAAATAGAATGAGTTACACCGTCACTTAGATTTACTTTGAACTAAAAGGTTTCTCAGCAGTATAAATTCTCATTATGCATCTTCAGTTTTTCTTCAAACTCAAACAACAAGACTTTTCTTAATCTATTTTTTATGCATCTTCAGTTTTTCCTGTCAAGTAAACAGTTTTGCCAGAATCTCAATTGAATGGTTTCTCTCCTGTATAACTTCTCATGTGTCTCTTCAGAGACTTGTTCAACTGAACTACTTTCCACACATTGAACTTCAACAAACAAAGACGTTTCTTAGTCTATTTTTTGGAGGAAAAAAAAAAAAAAAAAAAAAAAAAAAAAAAAAAAATTTGCGATATGAGATTTCATCTCAACGATACATATCGCGAAATTTCGTGGGACGATATATTGTGACACCCCTAGTATATATCATATTACAAATGGATACTTCAATCATTACACATCATCCAAAAAATATATATATTGATAAAATCGCACAGCCCTAATTTCAAATAATTATTCTTTCTCACTTATGTTATGTAATCTTCAAAAGCCTCATCCATCTAAGCATCCATCATTTTTAATCTAAAGACACGTTTAATGTGTGAGTGGATGATATGTATGACTACTGGACATGCTTCAATTAATTTAATAAATGTTCAGAGGTGCCTTGTTGGTATTACAATTGTCTACCAACGCTTAGGTTACTTTCTATGTTGGATTAAAAAAGATTTAATTATCATATTTCAATATAAAACAACAAAGAGCAAAGGGATGCAATTCTATGCAAACTATTATGCACAAGTGCATCCATTCAATCAAAAATGAATAGCCTGCACAGAGTCAGAGAATGCTTTACTCAAGATAAAGGTTGTCTTAAAGTCCAGACTTTCTCAGACATATGTCTTACCTGGATATAGTGGACTGGATACTGATGCCATTGTCAAACTTTGTCTTTGTTGTCTTTATCTTTCCTGCCGATCACAAAATATTATTGGGAAAAACATAGTAAGCAAAACATAGTAACCAGACCTCCTTTACAATAACCTCAGGTGTGCTGCTCACATCCTCTTTATAGCAAGTTTAGATGGCTCATATGTAAAGTGTTGACCATCACCTTTAAGACTTTAAGACTATTCAAATAAGGTGGACTTGAAGCCTCGCTCCATCTCCAGGACCCCAGCATGGGGCTGCATGCAGGAAATAGTGTCAGGTGACTACAGAATACACGCAGCCAATCAGCTTCAACAGTAAGCAGGAGGCGGAGCTTTCAGTTCTCAATCCATCTGCTCCATGGTGTCACACACATCATTCATTCACCAAATAAAAATAGAATAACATAAAACAGTTTTATATAGTGTTTTACATATAGTGTCAAGGTGCGCTGTCGCTGAATATCTTTTCATCTGTTATGATACTGTGACAGCAGATTTTGTTGGGTATAGCACAGAGGTCTGTTCTGCATTGTGATGAGCAGGGCTGCTTTGACCATGTTGCTTTAGGGTCTGGAGTTGACCTGTTACACCACTGGTTCCCTTCCTGCAGGAACAGTGGAGTTTAACACACCTAAACTCAGCTTAATATTACTGTATATTAATATCTATTTTGTTACATACTTTTGAACATTTTGGTGGCATCTCAGCAGCACACTGAACTGCCAACTCGACTTCACCAACACAGACTGTATGGGTTGTAGCTGCTACGATAGTGGGCCAATCACACGTCACATTAAATCAAAGAACACTTGTGGTGATTGGCTGCAAGTAAAACCATACAAAGAGGTTTTTTTCCCCCTAGATCTGTATACAAAAAGGATCAAATGCAGGTATCTTTTGAGTGAAGAAGCAGAACTGAGAAGTTCCGGTACTACTTGATACTGAGTTATTTCTGTTGATTCCTTAAAAGATATGAGTACCGATACCCAGCCCTAGTCTGTGCACCTGGATGTAAACCACATGTAAATTGAGCAAACTGATGCAAACTTAATGGTAAACAGGCCCTTCCCGAAAAAACAACCTCAGACTGTACACATGTTGTTTGATTTGTCTAAATAGAGTCAATGATGAACTCAAAGATGTATATAACAGACTAATGCTTTTCTGCATTGACTAACTGCATTAACTAACGTTGTAGTTATTGCAGTTGTTTGTTAGCTACTGTGCAGTGACTACGTTTACATGGACACAATTTTCCAATATTATTCCATAAATGACAATAGACTGAATTTGATAAGGGTCATCTTAATCTTGTTGGATTGCCTTGAAATTTTAACAAAGTGTCAGGGAAAATTGACATACAATACCGCCTGTTGGACTTTCTAGGATTTGACACTGCCTAGAGGTGCTTTCAACCTATTACATTACATTTGGTTTAAATGGTGAGTTTGAGTGGCACAAATAGAATAGAGGAAACAATGAGTGAAGGTTAACAGCATAAGAATCCTGTGGGTCATGTCAGGTCAACTATGGATGGGTTAGAAAATGTCTGCTGTGGTTTCTGGAGGGGTTCAGAGGATGCAAAACAGATGGAAAGTCATTCTGCCTCACCTGATGCAAACCGGATGCTAAACATAGCTCTTTTTTGGAGGAATGTACAAACCATAAAATAAAATCAGAGTTGTAAAAAAAAAAAGCATTGTTCAGTCATCTTCCTTGAATTACTAATTTAATTTACTCTATATTATGCAGACACAGGAGCATACAGTTACTGCTGTGCATAATAATTATTCAGCAAGCACTTCAGTGAAGATGAAAATGGCTGACCATGACCCTTTTTGGTCACTTATAACTCCAGACTTTCAATGGTTCCTCTCTAAGCCAGCCTGTCCTCCACAACACTCCCAGCATGCTCTTTGATTTATATCTTGAATTAAATGATTCTACAGTCATGAGTGATTTAGAAATCATCCTCTTAGGTCTGTGTCACAGGATGCAAACCACATGGAAATTGACCGTCTCAGAACTTGATGCAAAGTAGAGGCTGCGTTTCAAGCTGGATTGCAGGTGACTGGACAAATAAAACACATCCTGGTTGGTTGGTTGGTTGGTTGATTGATTGATTGATTGATTGATTGATTGATTGATTGATTGATTGAATGAAGACAATGAATGAACATCTCGGTTATGTCTATAAAAGTATTTTATTTACTTCTCATTTTTGACGTCGATCAGCACACCTCTAAACAGTGAAACCTTGATACAGCTTTAATTGCAATGATATTTGACATCCTGTGCCAGTGGATAAGAAAACATTTAAGCATCTAAAGGTCTTTTCACACTACACTTAGACAGGGTTAAGTCAGTCTCTTAGCCTGAGGCTAAGAGAGCTGTTAGACACACGCTAAGAAAGCTTTCACACTTGCACAATCCTGGAACATTCTAAAGTGGGCTAATCCTGACTTCAGCCCAGGGCTAGCTGGCCCTGCTCTGGAGCAGGTTAGCCCTGACTTTTCAGGGTTAACCCTGGCTTTCTGTCTAAACACGGGGCTAAAAGTTGCCAGTGTGAAACAGGACATTAGCTGTATCTGGCAGCACTGGGCTAGTGTGAATCGTATAGCCCTGGGTTTAGGTTAACCCTGGTTAACAAATGTGTGTGAAAAGTAAGCCCAGGGCTATCTTAGCCCTATTCTTCAAGAGCATGTAGTGCGAAAAGCCCTTAAGAAAGTATGACTTTTTGGCTTCCAAGTAAGTTTTAAATGACATTACGAGACATTACGAGAAAATGTTTTGACAGTATTTAGAAAATAATTAATATAGGAGAATGAAACCCTAAACTCACTTTTATCAGCTGTTAATCAATGTTCAACTATTTTAGCTTGATTAATTTGTACACATTGAGTCAGTTAAACTCTGCTGGTCTGTCTCCTCTAATCTGTGACTCCTGCCTCCATTGGCTCTGTTAAACAGATCAGGTGGGTATTCAGAAGTTACAGGACTGATGGCTGTCTATAGGAGACTGTTTCAATGAATATATTCAATTGAACTCAAAGATAATATAGGCTGCACCACTGCAAATGATTGGGCTAAAACTAATATGTACCTACAGTTAATCAAACAACAATAGAATAGATACTCACTCACTCCCTCTTTTGAATTCACTCTCCTTGGAAGTGGGTACTGTATACTCATCAATGCAGACTGAAAGATAACTGGGTATAGTCCATACCTGCACTTACCCTGCACTACACTGCTCTGCTACCTCTACACTAAAGCTTCTTGGTGCAGGTGGTCATTCTGCTCTTAGATTCCTGATAACTGAGGATGGAGTCAGAACTCATCACTGCAACTTAGATCACAAAGTTGATTGGCCGTCATTGGCTTTGAGAAGAGAGCAGCACTGCATTCTGTTTTATCTACAAAGCCTCCCTCAGTAAATTAACTGCTTATCTGACCAGATTGTTGATTTACTAAATATGTACTTATCACATTAAAAGCACCAGGGCAAGGGCAAGGGCAAGGGCAAGGGCAAGCGCAAGGGCAAGGGCAGGGGCAAGGGCAAGGGCAAGCGTTGTCATTGCTAGTTTCTACTCAAAATCTCCCTTTTTCTTTAGGTGCGGCCAGCATGGCCAGTAGCTCTATAAGTCACTCTGTTGATTGGTTGGTTGGTCGGTCCACAAAAAAGAATGTGGTCCACAAAGTCAATGTCAATGCAGTGGATGACATCACAATGGAGTGGATGACATCACAGTGGAGTGGATGACGTCACGCATATCTGTATCATATATCGCAGCTATTGCGAATTCACGCTTGTTCTTTGAATTACCACTGGGTCGCTGAAACACGTCCTTTGATGCACTGAGCCAGTGGTAATTCAAAGAAAAATGGTAGATTTTGAGTGCTAGAAACTAGCAATGACAACACCTTTGCTCTTGCACCAGGCGTTAGATGGGGCCCTCCATGTGTAGGACTGAATTAAACTAGCAATGACAACACCTTTGCTCTTGCACCAGGCGTTAGATGGGGCCCTCCATGTGTAGGACTGAATTAAACTAGCAATGACAACACCTTTGCTCTTGCACCAGGCGTTAGATGGGGCCCTCCGTGTGTAAGACTGAATTAGGAAAAATTACATTTGAGTAAGCTATTATGCCCCCAGGGAATTATAGCCTGCAACTTGCTCAAATTGAAGAGCTTGATTGCACTTGATCGTTTTAAACACCAGCTCTATGATCTTATGCAATCTGAATGTTCATGTGCCCTACTGTCTGAGCTGATGTCTGTCATTTTATTTGTCAGTTGTAACTTGTGTTACATGTGTGCATTAAGTTGTTTTAAGCTGTGTGTAGTTGTTGTTACATGTGTGCATTAAGTTGTTTTAAGCTGTGTGTAGTTGTTGTTACATGTGTGCATTAAGTTGTTTTAAGCTGTCTGTAGTTGTATGTTATATGTTCTGTAATCAGGGCGTCATTGAAGAAGAGAGCTGTCAACTGACCCTCCCTGTATAAATAAAGGTGAAGTGAAATTATCAGTTAGATTTAAACTGATAAACAAAACAAAACAGCATTCTTCTTATTTTCATAATTCTTTGTAGAAGACTCTTCCGTCAGGCTTCATTCTCCATCGAAGTTTGACGTCTTTCATTCCCTTCTCTTTCATCTTCTTCTCCATCTGAACAATAAAAGGATTGTTTTACTGGTTTTTCAAACTGGTGAGCCTCCACTTGCTCACAAGCCAGCTTATTGGGCCAGCTTTGACTCACATTGTGCTATCAAAACAACATTGTGCTATCAACATTGTGCTATCAAAACAAAAACAAAACAAAATCTCAAGAATTTGTTTTTAGCGATAATATTTGCTTCCAGACTAAATAGTCCTCCAAATGTCCTTCTGCTGTCAGTCTACAGTACAGATCGCATTGGTAAGTGATAAAAGCAATTTATTAGAGACTAACCTGTTTCAAGATGGCCTCCATCACAGCAGGATCATTCAGGTCGAGTGTGGAGTCTGCTGACTTCACCTTTATTTTGAACACCTGCTTCTTCTCTGTCACTTTAACACAGAATAGATAGATATACAGATAGATAGATAGATAGATAGATAGATAGATAGATAGATAGATAGATAGATAGATAGATAGATAGATAAATATTATTATTAATTAATACACAGGACAAGATGTTACTATCCCTTGTGCCAAAATCCGAGGAAAAACACATTTAGAAGCCCAATCCAGAATAAAACAAGCTAACAGGCTAACAAACTAATAAACAAGACACAAATCACCAGTTACCTACCCTAGCCAACAGCAGTATGAAGCATGTCATTGGGGTTTTCAAGTGGGCACCTTCCTTCACCGACGTTTCGTTAAGTTAGGCCCACGACACCTCAAGAAGGCTTAACGGTGTAATCCAGCGTCCTGGAAACACCCCCCTCCATGCTACCACCGCACAACTGCATATTACCTCACTATCTAAGCCTAGCTATCCAGGTCGGTTCGGTATGACATTCCTGACTACACCACCACTGTCAATGATTCAGCCCTGTTGATGCGGACCGTTAATCATGACCAACAACAAACAATCCCTAACTACACCACCACTGTCAATGATTCAGCCCTGTTGATGCGGACCGTTAATCATGACCAACAACAAACAATCCCTAACTACACCACCACCGTCAATGATTCAGCCCTGTTGATGCGGACCGTTAATCATGACCAACAACAAACAATCAATCTGACCTTAGCGAGCTCCCCAGCTAGCATGTTTCCTCCTTATCCACAGCCATTCACTTGCTCGTTCTGCTGCCTGAGACATGTTGCTAACCGCAAGTTTCAGGCTCCGTCCCCGAATGCCCAACTCAGTTAGTAAGGCAATAACGGACTTTGCCACAAAACCACGGCAGCCCACCTCTACAGGCCGCACTCGAGCCCTCCAACCTCGCTGCTCTGCCTCTGCTGCCATTTCAGCATACCTAGCTTTCTTGCGCTCATAAGCCTCCTCAACTCGATCTTCCCACGGGACTGTGAGTTCGATAAAATAAACTCTCTTCTCTACCTCAGACCACAGTAACAAGTCCGGACGTAGCCGGGTGCTAACTATATATGCTGGGATGACTAGCTGTTCATTCAAGTCAACCCTCATTTCCCAGGCTCCACCTACACTTAGCTGCCCTAACTTGTGCCTGACCTTAATTGGTCTAATCTTTTCTCCCTCACATACAAATTTGATCTGTCTAGTCTCTTTGCTAGCAACTAGAGAATTTACTTCTAGCCGCTTTTCCTCAACTGCAGCTGCCAAACATTTCAACACCTGGTTGTGACGCCAGGTGTATCGCCCCTGGGAGAGACTGACCTTACACCCTGACAGTATATGCCTCAATGTACATACACTAGAACACAACGGGCAGGCACCATCCTCGCCCAACCACTGATTTAAGTTCTGGGGAGATGGCAGCACATCATAAGTAGCCCCTAGAATAAATCTAATTCTGCTGGCCTCCATGCTCCACAACTCTCTCCACTTCAACTTTCTCTACACTCTCCCAGTTCACCCACTGCCCTTGCTTTGCCTGCGACACTGCCTTAGTACATCTTACTGCCTCCTCTTGCCTATGTACTTCTTCAACTACCATCTTCCTCTTTTCTATTACTGATGCCTTGTTCCACACAGGTTTCCCTATGCACAACCCTAAGCCTCCACGCCCATGCTGCACCTGACCTATGATATCCCTGTGTCTAAGAGCTGATTGTGCTTGCTGTACTGCCTCCTTTGGGTTCCACTTCCTCCCTGTTTTAACTGTGGGCGGTACACTCCTAACCACTGGATCCTTTGACTGAGTCAGAGTCATTTCCAGTCTAACCTTAGCACACTTGAACTCCTCTGTCAGGCTAGATAATGGCAATTCCAATATGCCTTTCCCATATAAGGCTACACTGCTTAGGCAGCGTGGGACTCCGAGCCATTTTCTAATGAATGAGTTAATCATCCTTTCTAGCTTTTCTACCTTTGAAAGGAGAACCTCATACACTGTCAGTGGCCACATCAACCGAGGCAACAATCCAAACTGCAAACACCACAACTTTAACTTTCCTGGGAGCCCTGACTTGTCTATACTTGAAATACCTTGAATCATTTCCTGCCTCACCTCCTCAAACTGTCCCTTATCACTGAGACTTGCATCATACCATCTTCCCAAACTCTTGACTGGTTTCTCTAACACTGTAGGCACTCATCATTTATAACAAACTTCTTACCTACTACCCTCCCTTTAATGATTGAAATACTCCTGGACTTACTTGGCTTCACTTTCATTCTAGCCCACTGCAGATTACTATTTAACTTATCCAACAATCTGCTAGTACATGGAGCGGTTGACGTCATAGTCGTCATGTCATCCATGTATGCCCTAATTGGAGGGAGCCGCAGCCCTCCCTGCAGCCTTTCTCCACCCACTACCCATTTTGAAGCCCTAATAATGATCTCCATTGCCATGGTAAAAGCTAATGGGGAAATTGTACACCCTGCCATAATGCCTATCTCTATGGGCTGATATATGTGCCACCTCAAATTGAATTCGAATTGCTCAACTTGAATTCGAAATTTTTCATTTTGAATTTGAATTGCTCTTTTTGAATTCGAAATTTTTCATTTTGAAATTGAATTGCTCTATTTGAATTCGAATTTTTTTATTTTGAAATTGAATTGCTCTATTTGAATTTGAATTGCTCTATTTGAATTCGAATTTTTTCATTTTGAAATTGAATTGCTTTTATATTTTGAAATTTTTATTTTTTAATGTGAGTTGAAAAACTGAATCTGAATAGCATAATTTTAAACTGAATTTATTTGCTTTGAAATTATTCAGTTTCCACATTCCTATTTTAAAATTCAATTCAAAATTTTCAGAATCTTGTGTTCAAAAATTTCAACATGTGTGTGCGCCATCCGGGTCCTCAAGGAGGAAGAGGAGGAAGGAGGAAGAGCAATCGAGCGCAGATTGACCGAACTCCTTTTTAGGTGAGGGGCCGAAGGCTGCTATCTGCTTTCGTTTTTGAGATGATCGATCCCCATTTTGAGGTTAGATGCTTTTTTCATATGAACTAAATAAAATTCTTCTGAACACGATTCCGTTTGTTGGCAGCCTCAAATCGAACGCAGTTTAATGAAAACGTAACTTATTAGATTAGGGAAACGTTATGGCAGTGCTATCGCAAAAACCAATCAAATGCTCGTTTTAGCGTCACATGACTTGAATCAGCCAATGATATTCCCGCAAACAGGACGTATAGGAAGTGTGAACAAACCATAACAAACGCATCACAGAACGAAGCCGCTGGTAAGTCTGTTGAGATAATGTTTAGCGAATATAATTCATAATCGTTTTAATAGTAATAATACTACTTTGCTACATCTTTGATGCAGTCAATATTGGCAACCGGCTAGTGTTAAATGAATTGTCATCACACAAGTTGTCTCTTTGCTGGTGTTAGGCTACAGCTAACACCATGTTGGACGTTACCAGAGTGGGAAATTAATTATTTTGCGTCTTAAATCTACCAGCCACTTTAGTATTTCACCAGCATTTAGCTGCAGTGCTAGATTCTCACCCTGCACATAAGGCTGCTGTTGCAGTAGTGGCCTTGTGTCCATTCTAGACAAGGAAGACAAACCCCAAGACTGTGTTACAGTAGGCTAAGTGTATCTTGTCCTATAATTGACCAGACTAGACAGAGGTTGAAGTAGAAGAGATAACATTTATTACAAACGTTTACATCATCTGCCAGTTACTCGTGTCAATATTTTAACCTAAAATGTTTTAGCATTGATTTTTAAAAGAATTGCAAAGAATAACAGTTTTATGTTCTCCTGTAGGATGTGTTTTGGAGAGCATTGATAAAGGACTACCAGTACATCCCAGATCTCCAGAGCCTGAACAACGTTTTCTGTCAAGCTGCGAATGAGGGCTAGGTGTGACAGGAAACATGTCGTCACAGATTGTCTTTTGAAATGTAGCATATGAAATATAGCCCAATTAATTATAGTATATAGTAATCTTATTTTTTCCAACTAGAAAATGTTCAGTTTGTAGCAGCAAGGTGCATACCTCTGACACTAACACTGTGTTAAACTGTAAAGGTGGAGGTTACAGGTGTAGCCTCAGCAAGTGAGACATCCAGGTGGAATGAGGAGGATTCAGAGGAACTAATGCCAAGGGTTTTTATTTACAAACCAAATCCCTTGATTAATGATGGAAAATCATGTGGACAGATGATTTGGCCTAAAAGACAAACAAGGTATTAACAAAGGATTTGATCAAACAAGGGAAAACAAATTCAACTGTAAAGTAATATAATAAATCTAATTCAAATCAAATACTCAGTCAATATTCAAAGGAACTAACTATAATAAACTAACACTTCAAACGATGCATCTGCACATGGACAATCAATTGGGAAGAACAGAGCAGAGCAGCCTCCTCTCAACAGCATACATGGCCTACTGAGCTTCACCCAATCAACCACCCTTTATTGAGCCCATGTGCAGCTCAATCAGGGCCCCAGGTGTGGCTGGTTAGGTGGGGCTGAACTGGTGGGGGGATTTTGTACAACTAACATTTAAAAAAGTCTAACATTGAAGTATTTTTGACTCTGAAGAAGACTAGAAGAAGATTACCTGTCAAAATGTCACTCAGCCCCTATTAATAAATGTGCAGACAGAAAAGAGTGCTCCATATGTCTTTACTCCATGCAGTCTGTGAAGTGCCCAGGTAAAACTTCTTTCTATGTAGGTTCCACTTCTTTCTATGTAGGTTCCACTATAACATTTCTAAATTAAATGCTGCCGGTCACTAACACTAACCCATCTTTGCAGGCCACATCATCAGTGCACACTCATATTCATGCAACTCCATTATTCAGCACTGTAAATGTTACTGTTGCAAACAGTATGAATAGTTAATTGATTGTGTCCCACATCTGTTATTTTGGAATAAAAAAATATTCTATGCCCTGAAATGTAATGTCATGCATAATTACTTAGATTTTCTGACATCACATTAGGAGGGGTTATGCATTGTCATTTATGCTGTGATGGTAAATAAAAGGCACATATATAAATGTCCTTATTTATTACAGGTAAAACCAAACATGAAACTACTAACAAGTACTGTACATGTTTTATAAAATTTAATGATAGCCTGTATAGATTAAGACTGTTCTTCACAGCCACAAATATCAATATGCAAGATGATTGGCAGGGTTCCTACATGCTTTCCATTTTTAAATTACATATTTTCCCATGCAGACCCTATGTTCTTGACTGGATTTGATTTATGTAGGTATTTGATAATGCATAGTGACAGCAGCTAGATAGTAAATATCATCCCTCTATCTGAACATTACTCACATCAACAAAAACTGGACTCAAAGTGGCTACAACATAAAAGCTGTCTTCCCCAACGTCAACGACGGGTCTTCATCCCATACAAGGAGCAAAATGATGTGTAGTAGCATGGAGACACAAGAGTATGGTGGTTGCAGAACATCTCTCCAAATTTTGAGACTGCGGGTATCTGCTGCAGTCTGCAGGTTTGGGTCCGTGATAGACACAGCTAGCAGTTGTCCTGTTCCCCATCCCACCGTCACAGTCATCGCCAGAGGCAATGTTCTCTCTTCTTGGTAGTTACTGTATGTTACATGTGTGGCCAACGTTGCTAACCTAGCTTCTGAAATGTTTACGGCTAGAATTCATTAGATCGATAATGCTACCGTAGCGTAATCTAGTTAACGTTACCTCCACCTCGCTAGCTATAGCAACATACTGTTCTAGCTACAGCCTACAAGGAAAATTCATTCATTTATCAAATGTCTTTATCTTACCAAACACAATTACGCTAGTTTCTGAGATAATATATAGTGTGGCATATACCTGTGAATAACATGTAATGTAAATGCTCAACATTGTGCGTTTATTCTTACCTGGAAATCACACATCGATCCGTAGCTTGTTTGTGTGGCAGTTAGCCTAGTTGGCTAGCTAGCCAACTAGGCTAAGCGCCACAGAAACAAGCTCAGCTGGTGTAGCTACGTTACGTTATGCCGGTGAAAATACATGGTAACCAGTTGGTATTTACCGTGGTTGGTGTCCTCTCGTCCATGATGATGAGCAGACAATGGAAAGACTGGCGGGCGGCTAATTTAATACATCTGCGGGAGCAAAGACCTGTGGTGTAAGGTGTAATCTCAGTACATGATGTTGACCTGTTGATGATGTCACGGGGAGGATCAGTTTCGGGTTCACGAGATTCGCTGTCATGTACTGTTCAATGATATATACTGTATAAACATCCTTGTTCAACTCAAAGTGGTCTTCTATGATTGTAGCGAACCTGAATACAACAAGACCAAATAGTTCTAGCGGGAGTGGGTGTGTGGTGCCTCGGCCAAAAAGGAGTTAGGTCAATCAGCGCTCGATTGCTCTTCCTCCTTCCTCCTCTTCCTCCTTGAGGACCCGGATGGCGCACACACATGTTGAAATTTTTGAACACAAGATTCTGAAAATTTTGAATTGAATTTTGAAATAGGAATGTGGAAACTGAATAATTTCAAAGCAAATAAATTCAGTTTAAAATTATGCTATTCAGATTCAGTTTTTCAACTCACATTAAAAAATAAAAATTTCAAAATATAAAAGCAATTCAATTTCAAAATGAAAAAATTCTAATTCAAATAGAGCAATTCTAATTCAAATAGAGCAATTCAATTTCAAAATAAAAAAATTCGAATTCAAATAGAGCAATTCAATTTCAAAATGAAAAATTTCTAATTCAAAAAGAGCAATTCAAATTCAAAATGAAAAATTTCGAATTCAAGTTGAGCAATTCAAATTCAATTTGAGGTGGCACATATATCAGCCCATATATCTCCAGCTGCTGCCAAGCTGTAGTGTACTCTGCTGTGGTAAAGCAGAGTTGAATATCTAAGAAGTAGGCTTTAACTAAGCTATTTATACTACCTGGCACTCTAAAGAAATCAAAGGCCTCCCATAACAGACTATGCGGCACTGACCCGAAAGCATTAGCCAGGTCCAAGAATACTACATGCAGGTCTCTCTTCTCACGCCTAGCTGACTGGATTTGGTGCCAGATCATGCTGGTGTGCTCTAAGCACCCGGAGAAGCCGGGAATTCCAGCCTTTTGCACCGAAGTATCTATTAGCCTATTCTTTTCTAGATAACTAGACAGCCTCTGTGCCACAACACTAAAGAAAACCTTCCCTTCAACATTAAGTAGACTGATAGGTCTAAACTGACTTATCTCTAACGAGTCCCTTTCTTTAGGAATGAAGATTCCCCCTGCTCTACGCCACGCCTTAGGAATAACCTGCTTCTTCCAAACTACCTTCATCAGCTTCCATAGAAACTGCACATCTGGAGCACTCTTATACAGCCGGTAGGGGACTCCATTAGGACCCGGGGCTGAAGAGGCCCTTGCACGTCTCACTACTTCTTGAACTTCTTTCCACCTTGGTGGGCTATCATCACACTGGCTCTCTATTTCACCAATAGGTGGAATATCAGCTGGGACTGTCATCTCTCTAAACCTTTCCCTATCTTTGTGAACCTCCTCCAAATATTCCTCAAGCTTCTGCTTAGGTACCATAAGGCTACCATTCTTTTCCTTACTAAACAATGACTTCACAAATCTAAATGGATCCTTATAGAATGCTATTCTAGCTCTCTCTTTCTTTTTCCTATTTTTCCTAATGCTCTCTGCTCTTCTTAAAACTGCCAACCGATCCCTCACATCTGACTGCAAGCAATCAATGCCTTCCTTCTCAACCTCTGTAGCTTTCCTCCACTGCCTCTTAAGCTGTCTTCTCTCCTGGATAAGTCTATCTATCTCTTGTTGGCGCCTAGATTTAACTACCTCACCCTCTAGTTTCTTCCTTTTCTCAAAGACGCCAAACCTTTCCTTACCATAATCATAAATACAATCTCCCATTTTCTCCAACTTACTCTCAGCAGTTCCTTTAAGCTTCTCTAACATCCTAACCAAATCACTATTGATATCTTCCCACTTCCTACTTTCCGCTGCACCTGGCCACTTAACTCTAGGCTTCTGACTGCTAATCTTCTCCCTTTTTGGCTGGCTGGCCTCTTTGCTTTCCTCGGTGCTAGGACCTGCCTCAACATCAGGGGTCCTGATGTCCTGCGAGCTGTGGGTTACTTCCTGTCGCTGGACTAGATAGATAGATAGATA
>NC_139628.1:31180760-31248260 GCF_964638095.1 Poromitra crassiceps
CAGAGATGTAACTACAGTACCATAGGCCTATATGCAGGTACAGAGGTGTAACTACAGTACCATAGGCCTATATGCAGGTACAGAGGTGTAACTACAGTACCATAGGCCTATATGCAGGTACAGAGGTGTAACTACAGTACCAAAGGGTCTATATGCAGGTACAGAGGTGTAACTACAGTACCATAGGTCTATATGCAGGCAGGCCCGTATCTAGCTATGAGGACAGGGAGGTCCGGACCTCCCTAATAATTTCAGGAAAAGTTTTTTTTTTTTTTTTTTTTTTTTTTACAAATCTAATTAAAAATATTTTGCGGTTCTTGTTTAAGAATGTTTCGGGAAATGAAAATGTAGCCTATTTAAATAGAATTATCAACAATAACAATCAAGGAAGTTACATGCTTGTAGGCTAGAGAAGAAGAAGCACGCATGCACGCACATGTTGTGTTGAACCAACCAACAACCAATACGAATTGTTTAATCTGGCAATAAAGAAATGTGAACTTGACATGCTATTTTAATAGCCTACTCAAAAATGCACCTCCCACTATACAGCAAAGAGAGGAGTCAATGTTTCTTGATATATGCCATTCAGATCAGAATAAATAGTCTAGTCATTAAGTTTGCTGATAATATTTCTATCATGTTAAGTCTGTGTCATGTTAACTGGTGTATTCAGAGCAAATAGGGAGATATAGAGCATTATCATCATGCTCTATATCTCCCTCTTTGTTCTGAATGAGTGAGAAAAGGAGAAAATACTGATTAATTACATCACAACAGTATCCGCCTCCCCTTGCCATGTCTGGACCTCCCCAATTTCGAAACCCTGGATACGGGCCTGTATGCAGGTACAGAGGTGTAACTACAGTACCATAGGCCTATATGCAGGTACAGAGGTGTAACTACAGTACCAAAGGTTCTATATGCAGGTACAGAGGTGTAACTACAGTACCATAGGTCTATATGCAGGTATAGAGGTGTAACTACCATACCATAGGTCTATATGCAGGTATTGAGGTGTAACTACAGTACCATAGGTCTATATGCAGGTATAGAGGTGTAACTACCGTAGGTCTATCTGCAGGTATTGAGGTGTAACTACAGTACCATATGCCTATATGTGTGAGGTAGATTTAGCTAGACGCATTCTCTATAAAGCTCACATAATTGTGAACTAGGGCTGTACAAACAAACTTGACTTGCCTCTATCTGTGTGCGTGAGTCCGGCATGATGATGTTTTAATACAAATTATTCAAAGCTAAATGGCAGGCTAAACCATGTGATGGTGCTCGTGCCCCAGTATGTAAACAGCATGTAAATTAGAGCAAACTGCCATCCCTAAAAAAAAAAGTGACCTCAGACTATACCGATATTGTTTAATTTGTCTAAATACAGTGAATGGAGAAATCTAAAATGTGTATGTACACTTCTTACTGAGCATTTGCATGTTGTTAAGTACTGTACTAGTATTGCCTTACGGTCTCTACTTGATCCTAAACTTGTTTTAAATTCCAAGACCAAATCAATGTTGTTCTCACCGTCTTCTGGTGTCGACAACAGTATTTGTATTCACACACTCCAAGGTGTGCCAATTGAAACTGTTGACGCGTACAAATGTCTTGGCATTTGGCTGGATACCAAACTGTCCTTCCAGACCCACGTAGAACACCTCACCAAGAAACTGAGGAGAATATTTTTTTTATTATAGAGGAATAAGTCCTGTTTTTCGTTTTGTACTAGGAAGTCCATTGTGCAATCACTAATTAACTCAAAATCATGGATGACACGACACACCCCCTACACGACCTGCTGGCTGGACAACGGAGCGGTTTCAGTCAGAGGCTCCGTCAGCTCCCCTGCAGCAAGGACCGTTACAGGAGGGCTTTCATGCCCACCGCAATAACAATATACAATAACTCCTGGACATGCCGAGAGAGGAGGGCGCTCCTCTCCCTACCCCTCTCCATTTATTTTAAAGACCGGTGCAAACAGCACACACAACATCAACATTATCTGCAGTTCAAAACATTTCACAGTATAAAAGAAACTGCTAGAATAAGAATAGATGCATTTCTTCAGGGTTTCTTTAACACCAAAACATTTCCCACAGACCAACCATTTAAATGGTTTATCTCCTGTATGGACTATCATGTGTTTCTTCAAGTTTTGTTTATAACAAAAATGTTCACCACAGGCTGAGCATTTCAATAGTTTCCCTCCTGTGTGGACTATGTGTTCTTTCGAGGTTCTTTCACAACCAAAACAGAGTGCACAATAAAATGGCTTAACTCCTGTGTGGACTCTCATGTGTCTTCTCAAGTCTACTTTATGACCAACACTGTTATCACAGACTGAGCATGTAAATGGCTTCTCTCCTGTGTGGATGATGTACTGTAAACCTCTTCAGGGTTTGTTTATGACCAAAACATTTCCCAGTATAAAAGAAAGTACTAGAATAAGAATAAATGACAAAAAAAAAATGACAGTCTCTACAACACAGTCTGATATATGCACATCCACAAAAAGATACCGATGCCTGAAAACATGCCTGTGTGTGCGTGTGTTCATGTGTTTGTGTGTGTGTGTGTGTGTGTGTGTGTGTGTGTGTGTGCGTGTGTGTGTGTGCGTGCGCGCATGCATGCGTCTGTGTGTCCCTGTGTGTTTCCCCCTGCTTGTTTCTTGAAATCGTATCTTGTGTTGGAAGGAAATTCTTATTTAAAATGAACCACAATCATTTATTCGAGGAATTTATAGTCTACAATCCTTACATGAATAACATTCAAATACAAATCACATTACTAGATCTGTATAAAACAATGTTCTGTCTTCACAAATAACCTGTGCAAATCATTTCAAATAGCCTGGAAAAAATTAAGAGGCTGCTCCAGCATCTGCAGCTAGACGAGATGTAGGGTCTTCTTCTCCTGACTGATAATTCTGCAGTGCCTGGTCTCTTAAGTTTTTTCCCATGTACAATTTATCATCTAAATATACAGTATTATTCACAGTTAAACACCAACATCAGCTAACGGACTGAACTGAGAACCCTGAGATTAATAATAATAATAATAATAATAACTGATTACATTTATACAGCGCTCTTTTTATACAGGACTCAAAGCGCTTTCCACATCGGCAAGGCTGGGGGGGGGGGGGGTTACATTTTTTGAATTTAGCCAAGGTACACCCCTACTCTTGCGTTCAGCACCGATGGGATCTTTAATGACCACAGAGAGTCAGGACCTCGATTTAACGTCTCATCCGAAGGACGGTGGTTGCTCACTCACACACAGTCCTTGTCTCTGCCGTAGGGCATTGGGGATGGGGATATTATTCGAGAGACCAGAGGAAAGAGCACCTCCTACTGGTCATCCAACACCACTGCCAGCACCAGGTGCTGGTCTCCCATCCAAGGAGTAACCATAACCACAGTCAAACCTGCTTAGCTTCCCAGAGAAGTTAGCGAGTTAAAGTTGAATATATTTATAAAGCACTTTAACAATTATCACCAAAATCTTCCTTGCAGGGCAACTGAGGACACCTATAGAGGTCAAAACAAGACAGATGAAACACATTCCAAACAATTTCAAGGTGTATCACTCTATCATCTTTAGTGGTGTGATAACAAGCGGTCCAGAGTTCCCTCCAGATTTATTGGCGCAGGGGCTGAAGAATGGGTAGATGGTCTTGTTGAAGGTGTCGCTGAAGGTGTAGATGTGGATTTTGGCATCGATGTTGTAGAAAGACACCTGTGGAAGAGAGGGGTAGAGAAGTAAATATTATTATGAGGCAGAATTGCAGAGAAAATACACAATTCACGCAAAATACCGGCCCACAGAGAGAAGTCCGAAATTTCAGAGCATATAAACTGCATATCCCATACTGCACCTGTCCTCTCTCGTAATCCACAAACAGTCCAATCTTCTGTGGTCTGAGTTTCAGATCAACGTCTGTGGAGGGTGCTTTACGAAAGGCTCCTCGAGTCCTCTTTCCTGTCCTGATGAGGAGAGGAGATGGAGAGGAGAGGAGAGGAGAGGAGGGGAGGGTAGAGGAGAGGAGAGGAGAGGAGAGGAGAGGAGAGGAGAGGAGAGGAGAGGAGAGGAGAGGAGAGGAGAGGAGAGGAGGGGAGGGGAGAGGAGAGGAGAGGAGAGGAGAGGAGAGGAGAGGAGAGGAGAGGAGAGGAGAGGAGAGGAGAGGAGAGGAGGGGAGGGGAGGGGAGAGGAGGGGAGAGGAGAGGTGAGGAGAGGAGAACATGAGGAGAGAGGGGAGGGGAGGGGGGGGAGGAGAGGAGAGGAGAGGAGAGGAAAGGAGAGGAGAGGAGGAGAGGAGAGGAGGAGAGGAGAGGAGAGGAAGGCAGGGAAGGGGAGGAATGAAAGGAAAGATGGAAGGAAAGGAAACGAAAGAAGAGAGATTAGATTTACTGTAAGTATAGAAATGACTAGTTTATCTTGATCATCTGACTTTACATTCTACACCAGGCATGGCATCACTCTCGTTTAATATTACGTTACAATATATTATATTACATATTTATGAAATACGTCCTCATAATTAACTGCAGACTGAAGCAATTTGTAGAAGTAAATCTAAATAAATTATACTTTGGGCAGTAGGCAGTAGATAGTGACTTTTTCCTGAGTGGATCTGTAGCATTTTGGAATAAAACATCTTTCACTTTACCTCTCCACCATTCCCACCATTTCCAATAACCCACTGTCTTGCTCTGTAATAAAGAGTACTTTATGGGAGTATAATGATCTGAATTAGCAATAACCTTGGGAATGGGCATCTTCTCTCCATATTCACGAGTTGCAACAAAACATACCTGTTTTTAAGTCTACACTGTATGTGAGGACTGTTCAAACCATGCCCTCTTTGAAGAGACTACTCTTTCATCATTTCTACCAAACTCCATTCAAACTTTACACGGGTCACCACTTGTAGCACTTTATCACTTTAATTCAGCTTTTTGATAGCTTTGTACTTTTTGAGAAATCACAGTTGAAGTTTTAAACTTCTTTAAGGAGCCAGCCTTGAGTGCATGATGTCATGAGTCACTCTAGCTGCCTTTACATGCTCACTTGGCGTAATCCAAGTCTCCACAAGCCCTGAGATGCCAAGTTGACTTGAAAATACATCATTTACACCCTGTTTTACCTGAATTCTGAACTGTAGCAGGTGGTGCAGCATCCCACATTGTTACTCCCAGGCCCTGGCTAAGTGCAGATTTACGCTAAAAACAGGGGATAATGACATCTTTTCAAGACAACTTGGCATCTCAGGGCTTGTGGAGACTTGGCTTACGCCAAGTGAGCAGTATGGAAGCTATATCCCTTTGGAATAATCTGATTCTGTCAGTGGTAAAAACAACAACAACAAAACAAGCTTGTTTAATGCAGTAGGGGCATGTGGGGCTGCCAACTGAAGTGGTCTTAGTCAATACTGAATCCATTTCAAAGATTTCTGTTCACATGACTTAGTTATACATAAAAAGTATGAAAATAGAGTCCAGGTAAAAAAAATATATGAAATACTCCTTTAACCCTTCAGCTACTTCTACTCACAATGTCAAACTAAGCAATGCGATGTATTTTTGAGATATTCATTATTGTTGGACACTAGTATCTCACTCTGTTTCCAATTGTGCAGAGGGCATCAAATTGGTCCTCAAGATGACAGCCACAACAACAACAAAAACATTCTGTGACTGTGATAGGATCACAATCAGTGCCAGAACCACGTAATCTAACCTGATATCAGACCTATCAGACTGAATTGTTAACTCGTTAACTCGGTGGAGTGGGCGGTTTCATTGGTCTGGACCCAGGACAACTAAACAAGTTGGCTATGTTAATTTTACATTGATTCATCTTGGGTTGGAGGGGTTAAACTACACTTTAAGGCTTGATTCTGATTTGATTCTGATTTGAAAAATAAAATACTTTTCACATTCAATATTTTTTAGACCCCTGTTTGTCAGTACAAAGTGCAGGAACAGCAGTGAAATACCGTCTAGCGTAACTGCAAACCTCACCCGTCTCTTAGGCTGAGGAACCAGTATCCGTTGCTAGGCGTAACATTGATCTTCCCCTTCCTGCTGCATGATTGGCTGGCCACACCCAGGTCCCAGTCTGTCTTCCCGCCCACTTCCACCTGTTCACAGGAAATAAGGAAAAATTCTTCAAAGTCCCAAACGGTTATACAGTCAAGCAAGCACTGAATATACTGGAAGTTTGCAAACTTTTTCTTTGGTTATCGCGACCAAAAAATGCTTCAATTTCTCTTACCTCAGACATAGAAGAGAAGAGAAGAGAAGAGAAGAGAAGAGAATGGAAGGGAAGAGAAGAGAAGAGAAGAGAAGAGAAGAGAAGAGAAGAGAAGAGAAGAGAAGAGAAGAGAAGAGAAGAGAAGAGAAGAGAAGAGAAGAGAAGAGAATAAAATAAAATAAAATAAAATAAGTATTGAAGTCTAAAGGCTATAGGCCTATTTCACATCCCACCCAATTCAGCCATTTTGTGTCATCAGTATGCATGGAAGTAACACAGAATGCAGGAAGTAACACAATATAAAAAATTTGACAGCCTGCACTAATATAAATTGCATGTTTCCCTGCAGCGGAGGAACAGCAAACTGGATCTTTTTTGTTTTACTTCCTGACCTTTAGACACAAAATGGCTGCTTTGGGTGGGATGTGAAATAGGCTAATTGAAGGCTAAATGGCAAGAAAACCGAGGTTATCACTTACATCGTCCCGGACCATCCCCCTCTAACGCCAACAAGAGGCACTGCTCTGAGAGAAGTCCTGACTTAAAATGGGCTCAGGTAACCTCGCGTCACCAGCCAAGAAAGAGCCTGCCTCCGTTTACAAGAGATTTTGTCACTCGGCCAGTTTCCGGCCTAGAGCCCACCCTAGACAGGAAACAAGCAGCGGAAATAGCCCGTTCACTTCAGAATCAGACACAACGAATAAGAAAATAAAACGGAAAACAACTAGCCTCAACGAGAGACTCATCAGTCATTAACAAAAGATGGCCGTACCGAACAAAGTTTTTTATTAGAAGTTCTTGTAGAAACATTGCAGATTCACAATATTACATATTTTAAGCCAATACAGAAGCTTTACTTTTCAAACAAATGGCCAGTTGATGGAATAGTTATAGTTGTCTGTCCGCTGTTATCGATAATGGAGGATCAAATACAACAGTTGAAATCCAAAGGCATCTCTGCTCTGCTCCCGGTGCTGGGAAAGACATTGATCATAAGATTTCACATGGCGAGTACTCCATTGTCTTTGGCTCTCCAGAAACCTTCCTCGGCAGTGACTACTGGAGAAATGTGCTAACGCTACTATACAACTTGTGTTGTTGTTCTTTTAATCAGGCTCTAGCTAACGTAACCTCGACGCGTCAAGCTAACGGCAGCAAAGGCGTTTTTCTGCGCACTTATTTCCGGTATTGTTTCCTGTTTCCTGTTTCCTTGGTTTATGCCCCCATGGCCAAAAGTGGTGTAAACGGTGCTCAGACTAGGGCTCATGAGTCAACTCCTTATGGGTCAAGACCTTACAGTGCGGAAGGTGCTCTCTCTCTCTCTCCGGAGCTGAAAGTACTGTTGAGCTAGCCGGATGCACGGAGGATCGAGATGACTGGAAACGCCGCTGGAGGGCTCATCCGAGGACGACCTATTTGTATAGATAAATTATTCCCAAAGTGGGGTGCTCGCAGTTATACCGGGGGTACGACCCAAAACATCTGTAGTACCCTCTGGAGGTATACAGTGGGTACCCACCAGGATAATGTCTGAGGGGGTACAGGACTTTAAAAAGTTTGGGAAACACTGACCTAGATGATTGAAACAACACACACACACACGCACGCACACACACACACACACACACACATGCACGCACACGCACGCACGGACACACGCACACACACACACACACACACACACACACACACACACACACACACACACACACACACACACACACACACACACAACCCCCTCACCTCCCAGTAGTGGCTCCCTGAGGAAATGGCCTCCCTGCCCAGGACACACATGACTCTGTCAAACCTCTGTGTGCTGTCTGGCAGCAGCTGGTGATGGTTTCCACAATTCACCTGCAGAAACACACACAGTCCATCAATACCAATCTAATAATAATATAATAATTAATAATAATAATAATAATAATGATGATGATGATGATGATGATGATGATGATGATGACGATAATAATAATAATAATAATACAATTATAATTTAATGTGACTCACCTCCTTCAAATCCTCTGATATGATCAGTCTGGGGTGGGAAGACCCGCAGTCAAGAGTCACATCCACTGCAATGAAAGAAAGGCAGAAACATGAATCTTACATGTATTCTTGTTTAAACATGTGTATGAGAGCTATATGTATTTGTATTAATCAATATTTCTAACCACAGTATATTTGTGCCTTGTGCATCCGTATGATTATGAACATACCTGCATACTCCTGTATCCGTTTCATTTCTAGAAGACAACATAAATGTATTGTTAACCGATTTAAGGTGGAATGGTTACTACAGCTAATTTGGTTGCATATTAGGTGCAACCCATTTAAGGTGGGTTTGTTGGTGTCACCCACTGTGGTGTACCCTGGATCTATATTGTCCTATTTAAGGTGGAATTGTAGATATTATGATTTACTTCATTAGCCTGTTTAAGGTAGAATGGCAAGTATCATTCACTGGATTATGGATCTTTATCATTAGCTTATTTAAGGTAGAATGTCAGAATTCGCTCACTATATTGAGTATGGATTATTTAAGGTGGATGGTATGGTAGATGACACTCACTGGGTTGCGTTCGGACCGGACTGGGTTCTACGGGAGCAGGATCACCTGGAGAGGAACCAAGAGACATGGATCAGGAGCTGAATAGTCTCGCTTGCCAGCCTCCCCTCCCTTCCGTGAGAGGAGTCTGGCTGCATGGAAAGGGCATAAGCCCTCCCCTGCTCTACAGCTTCTCTCCCATTGGAGGCGACCATTTCAGTCGCTGCCGGATTTCCGCTCCCCGCTTACAAGCTCTGTCATTGGCTCCGACCATGTCAATCAGAGTGGCTTCTGCTCCCTCCTCCCTATGTGTCGCTGTAAATGTCCCTTGCCACCGAAATGAAAACAACAACGCTGACTAGCTAGCAAGCTAACAGCAGAAACCCACACGCTAGCTCGTTGCTACATGAATGGCAAGTTTTGATGAAGATTTGGATTGCTGGAAACTATTTTCGCTGCGCAGCGCTGCCAGACTCCTCTCACGGAAGGGAGGGAGTCTGAACTGCATTTTCTGCAGTGAGACTTGTTGATGGCATCTCTATTGATAACACAAATTCTGACCGTCACCCCCCTTATTTTAGGTCAACAATGGGAGAAACCAATACTTTTTGATAATCACTGACCTCTTGAAACCATTCTCCACTATTTGGTTTATCAAAATGATTTTGGGCTGCGTCTTCTTCTACCACCACCACCACCACCACCAGGGGGCTGTATTTCACTACTTTAGGATAGGCTGGCAGTGATAAGATACTTTACTGCTGCACATAGGGACATTTTCTTTTTGTTTGTGCGCATTAAAACACAGTGTCAGAATAGGGATTTAGTGTCAAATGTATTTAAATGTTTTCTGGTAACAAGATAGCCTGGTAAACCAGCCCGTCACGTGAACTCACATTTCATTTGGTTCTGCGAGACTGTCTGGCCCCAAGGCATGGGAGGGTGTTAAGCAGAAGCTGCAAAGCGGAAGAGCCAATCAGCGACTGCCTGTGATTGACAGCGCAAGTTGGCCAATCAGGAACGCCATTAGCACTGCACTAACAAAACAATAATGGCCACCTCCTTGCCTGATCGTCTCGAGGAGTAATGTCAGTGTTTGTCTAGTTTAAACAGCCATAAAGTGCAGTTATTGCAGAAATAGACTCAATAACAACAATTAAACAAGTACAGGAGTATCGCCGCAACCGCAGAGTTTCTCGGCAGAAAACACATTTTTGCCATTCTCCCGAGTGGATTTGGGTTTGACTGGATCCGACGCTGATTGGATGAAGGAGTTGTCTGTCAAGGCAACTACGCCCGCCCATGCTCCCGCCCCCTGCTAAGGACTGGGTGAAGAGTTGGGGCCAGACCGCGCAGAACCAAATGAAATGTGAGTTCACGTGACGGGCTGGTTTAACAAGATGCCCCTTCTTCAGCAATTATTGTCACTATGATTCAGCATCTTGGTTGAAAGACTCTTCAGCATGGTAGATGTTTGCTGACACAGATGCTTGAACCCGGGTCTTCTGACAGATCGCTGATCTCTCTAACACTAGACCACCGTGACGCCTAGAATGGTGCAGCACTATATATAGACACTGCTAAACCACAATGCATCAAACTGCCCATTGTTCAACTCGTGCACATCTTTCTTTGGTGATGCCAAAGCAAGGGAAATCTATACTTTCTGAAAATTTCCCAAATTTTATTTTTTAATACAATTTTCGAGAAGATTAAAACCTTTAGTAGAAGAACATTTTCAATGTTCAAAGACTTGTGATATGTGCAGTAAGGGCAGGGGTGATGTCATTGATTTTGCATAAAGTAGGCTATATTATGTTTTAAAAGATGCACCTAAGAAAGGCTTTAGTAAATCAGGGTCTTTTGATCAAGTTTTGGATCACCTTCCTATAGCTCATATCTGAATTATCTCAATGCTTTCAAAATATCAATGCTTAAAAATCTTTCTTATTTTAAGTGTAATACATGTAGGGCCTTCCAGTGGCAGGACATTGTTCCAACCTACAGGCCAGCCTGCAAGAGATAGCCTACATCTCTTAATTATCTGTTATCTTTGGAGACAAGTCCCTTCTCTAGCTGCATGACTGACCTATTTCGGCAATATTCCTCAGCTCTTCCTGGAACCTCTTCACCAGGGCGGCCAGCGACCAGTAGATGATCTTCGGCAGAGGCCGCGCCAGCTTCCCCCTCAACTCGTCAAACACATCCTCCAGCATGTCTCCTTCTTCTACTACTCCCCATCCTCCTCTCCCCGCACTCTTCTCCCACCCTACTGCCCCTCCTCTTGTTCCCGTCATGGATTTGAACTGCTCGGTGATCTCCCTCAGCGTCCGGTTTATGTAGAGGTCCGGTCGCTTCTGGAAGGTTTTCTTACACAGAGGACACTGGCATACCTGGAGGAGGGGTTGAAAGAGCAGAGGAGAAGAGGGGAGAGGAGGGAGAAGAGGGGAGAGGAGAGGAGAAGAAGGGAGAGGAGGGAAGAGGAGAGGAGAAGAGGGGAAAGGAGGAGAGGGGAGGAGGAGATGAGGAGAGGAGAGAGGAGAAGAGAAGAGGAGGAGAGGGGGAGAGGACAGGACATAGGAGAGAGGAGGAGAGGAGGGGAGATGAGAGGAAGAGAGGAGAGGAGAGGAGAGGAGAGAGGAGGAGAGGAAGAGAGGAGAAGAGAAGAGGAGGAGATGAGGAGAGGGGTAGAGGACAGGAGATAGGAGAGAGGAGGAGAGGAGGGGAGATGAGAGGAAGAGAGGAGAGGAGAGGGGGGAAAGAACAGAGGGAAGGGAAGCAAGAGGAGTGATGATGTGAGGAAGAAGGATGTGAAGAAGAAAGTAAGTAGTGAATGCCTTTAATCAATGAGAACTTGGATACAGAGGGGCAGCTTGTGAACAGGCAAGGCAGGCAACTGCTTGGGCCCCAGTCCGTTATCCATTAAAGAACCAATGGAAAATTTGCAATGGCATTGAAACCTCCCTAAAGGGGCTCCATGTCATCCCCTGGCCTGGAAAATTTTGAATGACGTGAATTCAAGTAAGTATGTGACTCATTCCCGTCAAAATGGCATGATTCACGTATTCTCTTGAATTGAAAGTGAATGAAGTAAATACATTTTTGCCTAGGGCTCCTACAGACTCTAGAATCGCCACTGCTTGGATACCATACTAGTCAGCCATGCTCTATAGACAGTTGTCACAGAATTGTGTTGCTAGGGAACCTAATGTATTTCCTGTGAGCTATTGTACTCACAAACAGGAATTAAGATGGGGACAATTTAAAATGTTTATGTTGTCAAGTTAAAACCCTCTATACAGAGACACACACAATCACTCACTCACTCTCTCACACACACACACACACACACACACACACACACACACACACACACACACACACACACACACACACACACACACACACGCACACACGCACACACACACACACACACACACACCTCACAGCCGTCCCAGTATCGGCTGATGCAGGCCATGCAGTAGCTGTGGCCGCACGGTGTGGAGGACGGGTTGGTGAACAGGTCCAGACAGATGGAGCACTGGAACTGCTCATCAGACAGGAAACTACCACACAGTGACATCATCCTGAGAGAGAGAGAGAGAGAGGGGGGGGGGACAGAGCAAAGACAGAGCAAGGGAGACAGAGAGATGGAAATATGAATCTGCCTCTTATAGTAGTGGGCAATTTTAAGAAATTGATCATCCTCGAGATCTTTGTGCCTATGGTCTCATGGGATGTCTTGAAATGTAAATGTGCTCTATAGGCATGTAAACATGAATCAAATACATTCAATGGACCTCAATCATGGAGGTTCATTGGAGAATTGGCTGTGTGCAAAAGTCTAAATCTAAAAGAGGGCTAGCTGAAAACGTTTGTTGTGGTGTGGCTGTATCAGATTCAAGATTCAAGATTCAAGATTTTTATTGTCACTCCATGGTACAAGTATCACGTGTGAAATTCTTGTGCTGTGGACTCCGTTTACAACATAGTGCAAATAGTACAAATATAACAGGGCATATGGGTGCAAAAACAACAAGAGACACAACAAGCATAAGGCAGTATAGTGATAAGACAAGTCAGAGACAGTGGCATATTCACTGCACATACTGTAGGTGCACGTGTCGGGTGCATACTTTAGACGTGCTTAAACATTTTAAATTCTGCGTATTTGACATACAGGTGCAAATAACATATTCCTTATTAAACATACAATTAAACTCGGCATTTTAAATTTGGCGTATTTGACATACAGGTGCAAATAGCATATTCCTTATTAAACATACAATTAAACGTTAGACATACGTAATGGTAGCAGCTACAGTACGGTACAGTGCGGCTACTACACTATTTGTGTATGTTAAGGAGTCTCGTGGCCTGCGGGAAGAAACTGTTCCTCAAGCGATTTGTGCGTGCTTTCGGAACCCTGTATCTTCTCCCTGAGGGTAGCAGGGAGAACAGGCTGTTGTGGGGATGGTTTGTGTCTTTGATGATCTTCAGGGACCTCCTGAGGCACCGCTGTTTATACAGTTCATGCAGATCTGGCAACTCACATTCTGTTACGTGCTGTGCCGCGCGTCTCACTCTCCGTAGCGCCCTGCGGTCCATGGTGGTACAGTTCCCGTACAGTTCCCAGGTGGTGAAGCCGCTAGTCAGCAGGCTTTCAATGGTGCCTCTGTAGAAGTCCCTGAGGATTTCTTTCCTTAGCCCAAATTTCTTCAGGCGCTTGAGTCCGTGTATTCGCTGTTGGGCCTTTTTGACGACAGTGGCGGTGTGGCCGGCCCAAGTCAGGTCCTGGTGGATATTGACTCCCAGGTACTTGAAGCTGTCCACCCTTTCCACCACTGTGCCGTTGATGGTGATTGGGGGGGGTGCGCCCCCCCCCCCCCCCCCTCCTGTAGTCCACAATGATCTCCTTGGTCTTGGAGACGTTCAGAGAGAGGTGGTTGTCCTGGCACCATTGTTCCAGGGCCCCCACCTCCTCTCTGTAGGCCGTCTCGTCGCTCCCCGAGATCAGCCCCACGACTGCTGTGTCGTCTGCAAACTTCACGATGGTGTTAGAGGTTTGAGTCGCCATGCAGTCGTGGGTGTAGAGGTCGTACCAGAAGGGGCTGGAGACGCACCCCTGGGGCGCTCCTATGCTGATGGTCAGTGGGGAGGAGGTGAGGTTGCCCACCCTCACCACCTGGCGGCGGTCTGTCAGGAAATCCAGGATCCAGTCGCACATTGCTGTGTTAAGTCCCAGGTCCTTGAGCTTGCATACCAGCCTGGAGGGTACTATGGTGTTGAATGCTGAGCTGTAGTCCACGAACAGCATTCTTACGTAGGTGTCCTTCCCCTCCAGGTGGGACAGGGCGGTGTGGAGCACGTGTGCTACTGCATCCGCTGTGCTCCTGTTGGGGCGGTATGCGAATTGTAGCGGGTCGTGGTCCGGGGGGAGTGTGGGGCGGATCTTTGATATGACCAGCTTTTCAAAGCACTTGCTGGCTATTGGTCAGTTTAGTAATGAAGTTTATGAGCAAGTTCAATCAGACTACATGACCCTATAGTGTCATTCATGCTTTCTCTTTAACCAAGAGTTGACTGGAAAACTTATTTTTTCTTTTCCCCCCTTCTTTAATATAATGTCAGCAATTGTTCTGTCTGATTAGGTGTCAACTTGGTCAAAATGTGGATCCGATTTTTAGAGAGCCCCTAAAAGTCCCAAAAAGTGATGGTTTTTTTTTTATCTTGTGCAAATGTTAAAGTTATATTGTGAAATAGTTATTATCTTGAGCGCACAAGATAATAATTTGTTCACACAAAATAATAACTTATATGCACAATATATATAAAAAGAAATATCACGTTCCAGGACTTTAGGGGCTCCGTAGACTTTTGGAATGACACTAATTCATTTTCAGATGACTTGAACGCAAACTGGCCTCAACACCTTGGAGTCAACAGTGTAGTTTTCTTACACAAAATGCACAAACTTGTTCTCAATTAATGAACCTATCATTTAATAATACATGATTGACACATTTGGTATCTGAAATTCAAAATGATTATTTTTCTAATAAATAATCTGAATCCCATCCTTCTCACATCTATATCTTCCTCTATCCTTGCTAACACTTCTCCTGCCTTATTAGTCTACGTTTCTAAAAAAAAAAAAAAAAAAAAAACTTTTCTACCTGGCTCTTGCTGTATTTTTACACATCACTTCTTCTTTATTATTTATTAAAAAATATTTTCTATTATTATTATTATAGAGACAAAGGAATACCTGTTACTGTCTTCACACTGCTTTTGTCCTCTTGTGCTCGTCTTCTGGTGAAGTTTTTTTTTTTTTTTTTTTAGCTTTCTCTGTTTCTAAGTTCCCCTGGATAAGCGTGTCAGGTTCAATTCCATTATGAAATGGGAGAGAAGAACCACCTTACCTGCTTTCTAGGTGAGACTCGGGTGTTCAGACGTTTCAGTGTGCTGAACTCCTTCAGGTGTGTGTTTTCGATTTCTCGTCAAAAGTGTTTCAGGTGGAAAATGCTCCAGGGATTTGTCTTCTTGTCAAGTATCTCCCAAACACTCACACGCTCGCTTAGTGTATGTGTGCTCCTCACTCACTGAAATGCATATATATAGGCCTACAGTATATGTGTGTTCCTCCACCTATGGCTAGTTGCACCACACCCACTCACCTGTCTGCCAGTCGAGTAAGGTAAGGTATTGTCCCAAACTTGGACTCCAGCCACTGGACCAGTTCAGTGGCTGGGGGGGGATGGTGGGGGTGAGGGACATCTGATACCAACACACACACACACACACACACACACACACACACACACACACACACACACACACACAAAAAGTGGGTCACAGCTGCTCACCTGACCCTAAACTGTCAACAACATTTTTGTTTCTTGTCAGTCTTGCTTCAGGCCATTTTAGTTTCCTCAGCGCGTTTTGGCACTTTAAACGTTTTAGCAATGGAACAAGTACATGGCAATATCAATGATGCCCATTGCTACATGTCATCAGTCAGTGTGTGTGTGTGTGCGTGTGTGTGTGTGTGCGTGCGTGCGTGCGTATGTGTGTGTCTTTGACTATGCTGATCATTTTGAACCGAACCATTGTAAGATCTCTTAACTGTGCATCTACAGTGTATTGGCTGCTTATTTGTTTTTGTATGAACTTAACTTAACTTCCATCTCAGTTCAACTTAAATCTTGAGTCAATTAAAACTAAACTCAGAATGAGGTTTTACCTGCTAAACACAAGCTATTAATATGGAGTATGTGCAGTGGAACAACATTAAAATAAATATATTTCATGGACTTGTACTTTTCATACTTAACTACATTTTACTGCAATACGTCTACACTTTTACACTTTATTTTTCAATTTTTTTTTTTTTATGAAGTTGATTTCTATTAAGGTGTTGCTATTTTTACTTTAATGACCATTGGTCAAGGGTGGAGGACATAGCACACAAGTCCCTGCTAAGATGAGTTCATGACCAAAGTCTCACATGTCACGACCCTGCGGTCCCCTGTCTTTTGTCTTGACTTCAGGTCGTGACATTTGAAATGACCTGACCTCAGACCCAGGTCATTTGAAATGCCGCAACCTTGCTCAGAAGTCAAGACAAAAGACAGGAGAATGCATAACTTGGGCTCTATCCTCCCACTGTCCTTAGGCGCTAAATGCAAAAAAACACGCTTTGCGCCTGCGGGAAGATAGCATCATGTTTTTAGGCCCCGAAATGCACTTTACACTGAAGAGGCGTGGCGCAGTGCCAGAATAGACCAGAATGGGCGTTTCGGCCTTAAATACCGGCCTAACGCTATCTTCCCCCCTGGCGTTGATTTAGCATTTAGCGCTTTTCAAAACCAGGCCTTATTCAGTGCGCTGGGGATTTGTGCGTAATTACGCGCAGCTCTCCTCTGCCATCTCACTCTCTCTCCCTCTCACTCCCTCTCTCTCGCACGTCAGACAGGCACAATGACCGATGAAAAAAAAGTTGTTATACACTAGTTTTGAGCCCCTGTCTTTCAGAAGCTGTTGCATCATCCTACCTGTGCAATGGGGGAGAAGAAAAGGTAGCGAGAGAAAACAATATCATTCTGCCCAAACTTTCACCAATCTAATCTCATCATGACATCCAGGGATAGGCTATATTTTTCTAGCCGATGCGTTTTGAACATTCTTTTCACTTTGATCTTGCTATAGGGTAGCGTATTTACATGCTTGCTGTATTTAAACTGCAGTGAGATTGGTTTGAGAAGCATAATAATAAGGAATAATATATATGGAGACAGACGGGGATGAAAGAGGGAGGGGGGGGAGCTCAGAGCGCTTTGGTCGGGCTTTTCTGACCGGATTGGATCGCTCCGTGGAATGGAACATGAAAGGGACATTGTGATTCGTTTACTGCACTTCTCCAATGAGCACTTGAGAATAATTCTACGCTTAAAAGGCGTGGTCATAATGCTTAAGGCCGCGTGTAGCGCCGACACGAAAATCGGGACTGCGCCAGTCCACGCCCTCTAATATGTCAGACAACTTTTCTAACCATCATGCAACGGGGCAACTGGGCGTTGGTCGAATCTGCGCAGAACTTGCTCATCTCAAACGAGCAGAGATCACGTCAGACAGAGACAGACATTAAAGACGCACCCATTAATGTTTGTATACAAGAAACCCGTCTATAGTGTCACGACTTCCTGTTCAAAATGCCGGCTGTTTTACCTGCTCAAACCAAGCCCCCAGGAATAGGGCTGGGCTGTGAAGCCATTTGAACATGGTGGCGAACCTCTGTATTGCAAGTCACGTGACGCCATGCAGCCCAGAAAGGAAAATTCCCATCCACTTGCATGGGGACCCCGGCAGCTGCAGGGGAATTTTTTTCCGGGTGTCACTCAAAGTATAAAACGACTTTTTTAATTATCAAATATTTTTTGTATGGGTAATTTTTTATTCAGAAGCCACTAAGAGCCGTATACGGGTATATTTTCTTCTTTTAATACATCCATGGGTGGGAGACGTCATGGAATACGTCATGGCACACATGCGCACTTACCCTTGGGCCGCATGGTCAGGAAGTAAAACCAGGAAGAAACCCCCCCCCATGATGGCTTCATGCGCCAGTGAGCAGCCTCCGTCTGAATGCATGGGTGGGCGTGGCTCATCCCCTATCCAGTTATTTTAATACATCCATGGCTCAAACTAGTCTGACTCACCTGGTCAAACTTAGTTTGACTCACATGAGTCAGACTCAGGTTTATGAGTCACAGCAGGAAGTGTAAACACAATCAGAACTTGAGATTCGGTTTACACTTCCTGTTAGTCTCTGAAGCCAGACTGTCTCTTCTACATAAGGTGAATTGGAAGCAGTTTCAGAGGCTAGGAAGAGGCAAGAGGAGAACCAAAAAGAGGAACTCAATTCACCGTTATCAGTAAGACTGCAAAAACAGTGACCACCTAATTTCCTCTCTGATTGGGACACTGCAAGGAGTTAAGAAACGCCAGTGGGTTGTGGTCAGTATCGACAACTACAGGTATACTACCGCCACATCAAAATGATTTAAGGCCAAAAGATTAACACTAATAATTCATTCAGAGTTAAATTTCTTTGGGAAGTTGAAGACAACATGGTTGTCTATCCCCAGATGATGAACACATCTCATTGCATCCTTACTTCATTTTGTGTTCACTGTTATACTCTTTACTATAAATAATAAATAAATAATAATTTGCTCATTATTTGCATCGGTCTGTGTTCCCTATTTTGTCATGACTTCAGTCAGGTCGTGACGAATTGGGAGCTCGCACAGAAAATGTTAACGAGCTGGCTCTGACATCTAGACAAAAGGGAGGAGCACAAAGCAGAGATTCTCATATTTCAGCCTCCAGCCATGTGAGAGAGGCTGACCTCTCCAAACCTGTTTTCCACTGCCGAGGAAGACATGGAAAAGTATCTCTACTGAGCAACATTATACGCTCGGTTCATTTCGATTATCCACACCGTAACTGTGCAAAAAACTCATGAATATGGAAAGCACACATAGAAGGACCACCGCACAACAAAGCAAGAAGCACATGACAGGAAAATGGGGGGGGTCAAGCAAAGCGATGAAAAGTAAACGCAAAAAAGAAATAACAGGAGATAAATTATCTACAAATCTTAGTTAGTTTAATCTCTACTCTTAAAGTATATTTTATTCAAACTGTTGACATACACAGACAAGATGGCAAAGGTGCGATGCTGTTCACTCCTTGTCCTTGTTAACTTTCATTCTGTGCATGTTTCCCTCCACAGGACATACAGAACCTACCGCAGGTGGAGGCTTCCTTTCAGGGTGGAGAGAGCTCCTTCACACACTCCCTCCACAGGATGGACAGAACCTCAACCTACTCCAGGTGGAGGCTTCCTCTCAGGGTGGAGAGAGCTCCTTCACACACTCCCTCCACAGGACATACAGAACCTACTGCAGGTGGAGGCTTCCTCTCAGGGTGGAGAGAGTTCACACACTCCCTCCACAGGATGGACAGAACCTCAACCTACTGCAGGTGGAGGCTTCCTCTCAGGGTGGAGAGAGCTCCTTCACACACTCCCTCCACAGGACATACAGAACCTACTCCAGGTGGAGGCTTCCTCTCAGGGTGGAGAGGAGTTCACTCCTGATTAGATTCAGCAATGTAGGCCTATACCATCGGCCAGGTCCTCAGCTCTTCCGCAGCAATGACAAAAAAAAGCAGGTTGTATTTCTAAATGCAACTGTGCTATTTTTGACTGGGACTGATCATTTCATCACTGATCCATCTACTTGATCTTGTGTTTAGACATCAGCTTGTAGAGCAGGCTATCTGGTCAGCTAGCCATCACTATCTTCTTGCTTTTTTTGCATGTTTTTAGTGGGCGTTCTTATCTGGAGGAAACCCCGGGGGAGCACGGGAAGAACATGCTAACTCCACACAGAAAGGCCCTTTTGACGAGCCCACCTGGGCCGTATAGGCACTGAGGACATGGGGATGGGGACACACGCTCAGCGCCCACAGCGTCCCAGGCGGGAATCGAACCCAGGACCTTCTTTCTGTGTGCCACCGTGCCCACCTCATCTGATGTGCACACACACCTATCTAATAGAAACTAGAATTATTGGCTAGCAGTTGAATGTTAACATTAACATTATTTACTTTGCTAAATGAGCATGATACAGTAGCTAGCTCATGAAGCAAAAAACCAACAGTAGTTCGGGTTGAGCTGACTCTTCTCAAACTACAACTTGGACTGATTTGAAATAGAGATTAGGACCGAGGGACAAGAGCTAGTCAGAGCTAAGATAGTTTACTGTGTCATAGTATCAGACTTATCAGACTATTTACTTTGACTTATTACAGAATGGATCTACAGTCACAAAATACATTTCAGATATAGTATCTCTTTTTCTAGTCTGGTTGTTGTATATTAGACATTATTCCCATACAGCCAGCTCTCCAGACCTCCATGATGGCTCTATACATGGTTGCTAAGAAATGTGTGATTTTGTCACTGCAAAATCTCTATACTGGCGAGTGATTTAAATCTCTATACTGTAGGCTAGTGATTTAAATCTCTAGGCTAGTGATTTGCGTACCACTAGGGGTCCTTGAGGGAGTTCCAGGGGGTCCCCAGCAAATTGATAAAATGTTAAACTGTTAAACACTGTTACAGAATGTAGAATACCGGTAATTAATATTTTGCTCATAGTTTAACTGTTCCCTCTACCTACTGTACATGTCACAGAGTTATGGACAAAATCATATTTGACACTATATAATAATCTCAGATTTGGGTCCGACTGAGAGACAACAAAGTCATGAAATGTGGGTCCGTGGTCCTCATGTGGACTACTACATCAGGGGTCCTTGATAGGAAAAAGGTTGAGACTCGCTGCTGTAGGGTACGTTCTCTTCTCACTGAGAAGAAAAAAGTCTCCATATCTCCTATTATTCTTTACATGAGCGCCTCCATGAGGGCCTGTTTCTTCCTGATGGGCCTCTGGCTCGGAGCTGCGTCTTTGTCGTTGTTGCTGTTGACACTGCTGGCTCTCTTCATCTGGTACACCACCATAGCCGCCTTGTCAGAGAGAGCCTGCAGGGGGAAGGAACACATGTGTCTGTCTGTAGGGAGTGTCTGTCTTCTTCAAACAAACTAGGGTATTGGCCCCTTCGGGCTCGCTGCACGCAGCTCGCCTGCTCTATTGGCATGTGCAGCGCACAATCACTCAACTTCGCATCCCTGATGACATCACTGTCACTGATGATGTCGCAATGTCTATGACATCACTGATGATGTCACAATGCCTATGACATCATCAGTGCCTATGACATCATCAGTGATGTCATAAGATGATTTTGGTGAATAATGATGTCACTGATGACATGACTGATGATGCCATAGACATTGTGACATCATCAGTGATGTCATCAGTGACCATTGTCAATAATGATGTCACTGATGGCATCACTGATGTCACAACTAATCCAACCACCAATAAAATCGAAGACAATATTGTATAATGATGAACCAAAACCAAATAAAATAAACAAGGACCAATGCATTTGTTACTAACCTGTAACAACTGCATTGACTTGTCTAATATGGTGTATATATGGTATATTGAATTATATGTATATATTATATGTAAAAATTAATGTGTATGTATTATATACGAACACGATCATCTGTAAATTTCTTTCTAAAATTCTGTCTGCAGTTTAGTTAAATACCATGATTGAAACTGCGTTAACTTGTTTTGTTTTTGTAATTTTCTTTTATTTACTTAGGGTAGGCAAAATAAGCTGCGGCTTCAGCCTACACCTTTGTCACAACTCATTGTATGTGTGTATTGTCATGTTTTGTTGAATGAACCGAAATAAACTAACTAACTAACTAACTAACTAACATTACTGATGATGTCATAGACATTGTGAATGCCCAATTTCGCATCACTGATGACATCACAATTACTCTTAAGACATCACTGATGATGTCACAAAGCTTATGACATCATCAGTGATGTCACAATGTCTATGACACCATTAATGGGACAAAAATTGAAACAGACAGACAAACATTGCCCACTTGCTCCCTTTTATAAGTTAGATAATAATATATCTAGATAGATAGATAGATAGATAGATAAATAGATAGATAGATAGATAGATAGATAGATAGCTAGATAGATAGATAGATAGATAGATAGATAGATAGATAGATAGATAGATAGATGGATGGATAGATCGATCGATCTTCCCTGGCTTCCATGAAGTTTCAGGAAAAGGGCAAGTAAGAGAACCTGTGTGTATGTACAATACACATGTGTGTGTGTTTGTGTGTTTGTGCGTGTGTGTGTGTGTGTGTGTGAGTGTGAGAGAGAGAGAGAGAGAGAGTTTCATTTTGCCAGACCAAAAAGTCTGTTTTCTATGTTCACAATTAAAAGAAAGATGACTGCATATCGATCAGTTTCCCCATGCACTGATCAGCTGATTGATTACCAGGGATTCTGTGGTGAGGTTGTCGCAGATGGTCGTCATGGAATCCATCCAGTTGCCATAGATACTCTCCTCCTTATGAATAGGCCTCTGCTTCCTGTGGGGAGTGAAGGGTGGAGGGTGTCAGAGGGAGGAAGAATGTTGCCATTAATACCATCAAAACACACACTTTCAGATTTTGACATATTATACACATCATTATTCACATGTGACATGCATTTTTCTCATCGACTAAGTCGTTAAAGTCAATCAATTTTTCCTTGTTTTCCCCCTTTTGAGGCAAGCAGAAGCAGTAGCCGCTTTCACACCGGCCTTGAAAGCCCTAAAATGCACGGAAAATGAGATCCGCGCCTCCCGATGTGAAAGTTGTGAACGCGGGTCGGTGGGTAATTGTTGTACGCCTTTTGTTCCGCCAGTGGACCTAGTCACAGCGCCGGGTTACCCTGCAACCCACCTCCACCTGAAAGCGTAGGAGCGGCAAGCCGGAAGGGTGCGAATGGTCAGCTCATTCATAAACTAGAACGACCGCAACGCGGACTTATGCCTCCGCCATTAGTTCATTCTTGAGTCCAAATCGCCATTTGAGGCAAATTGGAAGAAATTCCGTCAAGGCGCTCCTGAGATGTTGGGTTACAGAGCTTGGAAATTGGGTGTGTGAGGTCACAGTGACCTTGAACTTTGACCACCAAAATGTAATCAGTTCATCCTTGAGTCCAAGTGGACGCTTGAGGCAAATTCGAAGAAATTCCATAAAGACATTCATTCCTGAGATATCACGTTAACAAGCTTGAAAATGGCATTCGAGAGGTCACAGTGACCTTGACCTTTGATAACCAAAATGGAATCAGTTCATCCTTGCGCCCAAGTCGATGTTTGAGCCAAATCAGAAGAAATTCGATCAAGCCGTTCTTGAGATATTGCGTTAACCAACTTGGGAATGGCGTTCGTGAGGTCACAGTGACCTTGAAGTTTGACCACCAAAATGTAATCAGTTCATCCTTGAGGCCAAGTTAATGTTTGAGGCAAATTTGATGAAATTCCGTCAAGGCATTCCTGAGATATGGCGTTAACAAGCTTGAAAATGGCGTTGGAGAGGTCACAGTGACCTTGACCTTTGATCACCAAAATGTAATCCTTTCATCCTTGCGCCCATGTCGACGTTTGAGCCAAATTGGCAGAATTCGTTCATCATACAGTAGCCTAGGCTACACTACCCGATGAAAATATTCATTTGGTCTAGGAGGAGCTGGGTGGAAATGCCTCCGCTCGCCTTTCAATCCGGGAGCGGTGGCTGTCACCTGAAAGCACACCCCAAGACGGGAATGTGGCGGTGCTGCTTGGCTGTGTGTGAAAGCAATTTCTGTGGCGAGGCTGCCGGCTTTGCGGGCCTTCTGAACTGCAATTCTGCGCGATCTGTGTGTGAAAGCGGCTAGTGACTTCAGCTACATGAAATGAAAGGTAATTTCCTGATGCTTCCAATAGGCTTATAGAGTCATCTGTTTATAATGCATCACAATGCACTTCAACTACCATTACAGAGCGTTTCTGTGCAGCCATGGTGTGTCCAGCCCAATCGCCAGAATAAAATGACGGCATTGTACATTACATACATACACCAAGGATACGTAAAATCTCAACGTAAATTTGAAACAAAACGTCAGTTAATTTGAAAACCCCGCTGCCTTTCCAATCTTAAACTAAAATAAACCAACTTTTAACAACTTTGGTTATGTTTAGGCAAGCAAAACAACTTGGTTCAGGTTAGGACTATGGTTAGGGTTCGGCTAAAATAACCGAAACATGCCTTGCAGTTTAGAAACCCTGGAGTTTGCACATGGCCCTCCGGTGTGAAAGGCAAGGCCCTGTGTCCATATAGCTTCTTTTGCTGAGCTCCAGCGTCTTTTTTCAGTTGTGAAAAGGAGAGGGCATATGTGGGCATATGTGGGTGCCTGCGGCCACCTAGGGGGGGCACACTGAGCAGGTGAACAAGTCCTACCTGATGTCTTTGAGCAGGTGAACAAGTCCTACCTGATGTCTTTGAGCAGGTGAACACGTCCTACCTGATGTCTTTGAGCAGGTCCTGCTGTGCTTTCAGTTGCCTCTGTGCCTCCTGCACCCGGCCCTCCATAGTTAACCTGGCACACAGCTGGGCACAGTGGACACCCAGCACCACCATGTTCAGACTAGCAGGACAGACCTGACTGGAGAGGGAGGAAGGTAGAGGGGGGAAATGACAAGAAATCAGTGGGCTAGCTTGGCCAATTGGAAGAGGAACCCGCGGAAGTGATACTGAAAGTTGTAGTTCCTCGAATGGCCACTTGAGGCTGGACCAAAAAGGGAGTTGTTCCCGTTTACCCCCATGTTAAAATGCCCCACTTTGTAACAGGATTAAGCATGTTTACAGCCTGGTCCAAAACACGGTTTTGGCCTATATAGCTCATTGGTTCTCAAATGGGGGTCCGGGGACCCCCAGGGTTCCATGGCACTTTGCAAGGGTGTCCGCGAAAAGTTTTCAGGAAAATAAAAATAAACACTTTTTCTTTTTGCAAAAGCTTCATAGTTCAACGAAAATATTTTATTCTTTAAATCTAAAATGGTTCATGGATTATATTCTAATCTAACAAACCTATCAATTTAAAAGTCAAGCACGTTACCGTGGAAACAATTAAGCTTAGCCCAAAATCACAAATCAGAATGAGGGGGGTCCCCGGTAGATTTCCTATCTTGTAAGGGGTCCTTGGCTGAAAAACATTTGAGAACCTCTGATATAGCTAATTTCCCCTTTCATAACAACTGTACGGGGAGGGAATCTTTATATAACTCATCCGTTTAGAGTAAAACAGATGATAGAAAAGACTGTGTTTTGGCCGTGATTGAGAGGTCGCCTGTCCAGTGATCGCGCAGCTTGGCAATCATGGACCAATAGCAGGCCAAACTTGGGCTCTGGGAAACCCCTTGTCTTGTGCGCGCTGGGCACGGACCCCAAGATGGCCACAGGCTAGACTGGGCTCCAAAGTGAGAGTCCAAAAACCAACGATAGGCTTCATCCATATTACATGTATTTACTGTGGGAGAGATCGGCAAATCATCTGCATTATTTCTCATGATTAGAGAGATAGAGGAAGAGTGAGCAAAGAGTGTAGAAGCCAAGAGATGAAGTCGTGGTGGTTTTTTGACAACAGCGCTGACACCATTTTGGCCTGAAAATGTCTCCTTGCTCCAATGGGAAACAGCACAGAACCATAGACACACATGACCGGGAGGAACACAGGTTATTTCGGTAGAGGTACTTCTGTACGGCACTTTGTAGGCGGGACCTGTTACTGGCGCCATTACCGTAGTCTCCTTCAGGCCAAAATGGTGGATTTGTTATGCTCTGATGCAATGGAACAAGCAATTAGCCTTCAGTTCACAGCTCTTTGGAGTGAGTCAGACTGAGAGGGAGTGAGACATAGTAATTCTCAGGTCATTTGCTTGCAAGTGTCTAGACTGGAATGTTGTTCTGGTAGATTTGTAGCTTGTTGACTCATCACTGCTCAACCATGAGTTTTGCAAGAGGTTATTGTTTATGCTGCAGAAAGAAAAATCAATCAATCAATCACATAGGTTGAGGCCACGTCTCGTCATAGACGAGCATGTCTGGGAACGCCCACAAAATGTTAAACGGCTGGCGCGCGAGTGGGGTAAAACCGCCGATATATCTCATGGGCTGACTCAACAAAAGACGGTGCTGCGGCTCTAAACTACATGTTTGGGGGTTCTAGAGCAGAACACAAGACATCTGCTGAGATGTGCGTTTACTGCAGTGGTTAAATCCCCGATCGTGTCTGCCTGGGCTGGGCTATCAGCTAAATTCTAACTTTGCTGAATGGATAGAACGGGGGAATTTACCCCACCCTGACCCCGCCCCCAGGCTAACCCAGCGTCTATTGTGGGCGTTCCCAGACATGCGGACTGTCTCTATTCACCTTATTCACCACGCCCACTTTTTCTCTCTTCCACGTTACATGCAATTGTATTTGTTCTTCCGGGTTCAGTGCTAGTTGGCGGCCAATTTCAAAGCAAAATGTCACTATAATAATGAATGAAGTTTGGCCACATTCAGAATTAAGCTACACTGCGGCCAACTTCAGTTACATGTTCATAGCGTTACTGCTGCGAGGAGCTGATGGCTGTACCCGGTCGGCATTTAACGTTAGTTACAAAAGCACGTCGACAGTGTTTTCTCCCTGCCAGTAGCCTACAGTAGGGTTTGACAGATAGCTAGTCCGACCGGCCAGCACAGCCAGCGATCCCAGTCCTCGCTGCTCGTTAAATAAACTAACTCAAGGCGTTATTCTGATAAACTGGTCACATGTTACGTTCTCACCTGCAAAATATTAAAACTTTAAAAGTTTTTTTTTTTTTGCTTGAAAACAGCTTTTTGGCAAGTCTAAAAATGACTACGGTAGGCGTAATATACTTCCGTGTCTAAAACCGGAAAGACGATTACAAAATGACATCATGCAGAAGCGTCCTTGTATGGGCAAAGAATAAGGTGAATACCTGCTGATTGTAACTGGTCGTTGTTCAGTAATGATGCGTGTGACCCTCTGTTGGTCTCTGGTCTTGAAGCTCAGTTGGAGCTGGAAAGGAAGTCTGTCCCTCTGGAGGAAGCCTGTTACACACACGCACACACACACACGCACACACACACGCACAAGCATGTGTGCGCACGCGCACGCGCACACACACAAACACCACCACCACCAACAACGACAACAACACACAAACAAATAAAAAAGATATTTATGAAGCTTATTCTATCAATCAAATGGGCCACAAATTACGTTATACGACAACCAAAGGGCAGAATCAATTCATCTAATAAATCATAATTGTATATGAGGTCTGTGTGTTTGTCTGTGTGAGTGTGTGCATGCGTGCGTGTGCTTGTGTGCTTGTGTGTGTGTGTGTGTGTGTGTGTGTGTGTGTGTGGGTGTGTGTGTGTGCGTGCCACCTTACCCTCCACACTCTCTGGTTTGACAGCGAACTGGAAGGTGATCTCCAGCCCTTCTGTCACATTCCCGATCTCTCTGACCAGCTTGTGATGGCTGTCGTCCTCATAGGGAAAATACCTGCAGAGCCAGAATGAGATGGAGAAATCACTACACTGAGTACATTTTTAATCAAGTAGAAGTGGGCGTCTGGGTAGTGCAGCGTTGGATTCCCTGCCTACCAACACGAGGGTCGCAGGTTCGAGCCCCCGTGTTAACTCCAGCTTGGTCGGGCATCCACAGGCACAATTGGCCGTGTCTGCGGGTGGGAAGCCACTGCACTAGCGCTTCCTCTGGTCATGGGGAGGGGAACTGGGGTGTGTTTTTCGAACGTGCTTTCCCCTGCTGGGGAAACTCCTTCACTGTCAGGTGAAAAGAAGCACCTGGCGACTTCACATGTATGGAAGGAAGCATGCGCTAGTCTACAGCTCTCCACACAGGGGGAATTGGCCAAGCACAATTAAGCAGAATAAGGTGCGTGGGGAGGGGGGTATGGATGATTTGGATGTATTCCTTCAACTGTATTTTGGTGTCAATCGCTACTCACACTCCATCAGGCGCTAGCAGCGTTGCCGTGACTCCCGTTGCTAGGACGTTGTCCACCATGTCTGACTGGAACTCTGTTGCCACGGTCCCGATGTTGACGATGTTTATCTGTGCGGGTGAGAGACAAGACACGTTTATCGTTTATACAAACAACAAAACAGTTGGGAATTTTGGAAAGTAAATTTATAAAAACACACAAAAACAGTTAACAGAGGTTTTAAAACTTTAAAGCTTTAACAAAGGAGCTTTGGAGGATATCACAGAATGATGTGTATGTATGTGTGTGTGTGTGTGTGTGTGTGTGTGGGGTGGAGGTGTTGATGTGTGTGTTTGTGTGTGGGGGCGTCTTGATCGGACCACACCCATTTTCGAACTTCGAACCTCCATTGTGATCTCAACCATGCATGATGCTACACCGGGGCTAAGGGGGGCGGGGCTATAGCTACGCGACAAATCTCAGCAGCCTGATCTCTGCTGCACACCTATAAAGTTTCGTGACTGTATCTTGCACGGTTGTGACGCTATCGTGTTGACAAAATCTTTCCACAGACAGACAGACAGACAGACAGACATAAGGACCTGGTGTGGTGGCGCTTGCTACCAACACCAAGCTGGTAATGTAACCAGAAGGCGCTTGGGTCAGTGCTCTGGAGTTCTTGAATAGGTTCCTGCTGACGGACCGGTCGAGCCGCCTCTGTGTGTTCCTCATTTCAGCTTTGGTCCGCACCTTACAGGACCAGGAGGGAAAGATATCCATTCCTTCTCTCCTTCATTCCTTCTCCCATAGCAATGAATGTTTCTCTGTCCACCAGACAATTTTAATCCTTTTTGTTTGAACGACCAGGTTGAATAGTGACGTCCACCCCCTCAATATAATCCTGACACCGGCTGTTGAAGTCACCCACTATGAAGAAACATTTCTGGAATCTGTAGACATTTGTCAGAAGGTCCTCATAGAAGTCTGCTGCATACACCTGCCTGGTGGAGTTGGCTGGGGGTAGATAGCAGACAGCCACAGAGAGAACTTGGCTTATATGTAGGTGGGGTTTAGCAGTCAATTTAATCCACAGAATACCTTCCACAGAGTCCTCAAGAGTTTCACAATGACAGTCCATATTATTAAATATGAGCATTCCACCAGTTCAGAAGATTTCGCTCTTCACAGATTGTAAAGTGACTTCATTTTCTTTGTGTAGGAGATGTCTAATTACCACATTCAGCACAATGTCTCCTACCCCACCAGATTCACCTGCCGCACTAAGACCCCCGTTTTCTAAAACTTTCAGCATTCCTCAAGTTCACCACCCTCAGAGTCCAACAGAGACTCTGTGGGGGGAGATGCTTCACCAACCTCGGAGTCCAACAGAGACTCTGTGGGGGGAGATGCTTCACCAACCTCGGAGTCCGACAGAGACTCTGTGGGGGGAGATGCTTCACCAACCTCGGAGTCCAACAGAGACTCTGTGGGGGGAGATTCTTCACCAACGTCGGTGTCTGACAGATACTCTGTGTGGGGAGATTCTTCACCAACCTCGGAATCCGACAGAGACTCTGTGGGGGGAGATTCTTCACCAACCTCGGAGTCCAACAGAGACTCTGTGGGGGGAGATTCTTCACCAACGTCGGTGTCTGACAGATACTCTGTGTGGGGAGATTCTTCACCAACCTCGGAGTCCGACAGAGACTCTGTGGGGGGAGATTCTTCACCAACGTCGGTGTCTGACAGAGACTCTGTGGGGGGAGATTCTTCACCAACGTCGGTGTCTGACAGAGACTCTGTGTGGGGGAAGATTCTTCACCAACCTCGGAATCCGACAGAGACTCTGTGTGGGGGAAGATTCTTCACCAACCTCGGAGTCTGACAGAGACTCTGGGGGGAGATTCTTCCATGATTGCCTCCTGGTTAGAGATGCGGGTGAATAAATCCACAATGTCTTCCTTAAGTTCTAGTCGAATAAGCTCCATCTTCTCTCTCTGATGGCACCGGCTATCAGCAAGTGTCCTAACTTGTATTATTTTTGGGAGATTCTCTCCCAAATGCGTTCGATTGCTTGTAGGATGTCATCATTGCTATTTGATTCCTTCTCAGCTTTGTTTGCACTCGAGCGCAGTGACTTCGATTGTTGTCAAACGGCATCTTAACTAATGACGAATTAACAAACAAAACAGAAAAACAATAAGGCATCTTAACTAATTCCAAAACAAAGCAAACAAAACAGAAAAACAATAAGACATGCCGACGGTTCAATCACAGCCACCTATTAACACTCACACTTGATCTATTTCAAGATAATAATAAAAAAAATGCGGAGAGATCCACGCACATGCACTTAGGAAGAGGGACTAAGTATCCCTTCATACGGTGAGTCGGTTAACCAACACAACCAAAAAGAACCACACCCATTGCTCGCACAGACACTGGCACACACACAACACCACATCATCACACACACACACACACACAAACACACACACATCACATCAGCCATGCCACACATAGTTTCCTCAGCTTTATTGAGCCAAGCGTAGCTTGACGAGGAACCGATATTTCCTTTCAGCAATGCGGAAGACACCAGTAGACAGTACTGACCCAGCCAAAAGCCCTACTGGCACAGGACTGGTATTACCTGGGGATCGCTTACATCAACATGCAATCCTTAGATTTCTTGACATCATATACAGGGGATGATGTCAGTAAATTCGAGTAAAATACAGATCTCGCTTATCCCGTGCGAATGCGCTGCACGAAACACAGACATGTGGGTAATTTTCCTTCACAATCTGCTTTCAGAGAGGAATCCTCTGTCTATATTGTGGAAAATGCTGAAGCTGAATTATGGATTTTAGCTAGAATTTTGAAATGAAGTCTTCAAAAACAGCTTGTCATAATCACTGGGTAATTTCCAATCTTTAAAATCTAAAAATGACCTATTTTTAAAAAGAATTCCTGGCACAGACAGACATTAAAGTACATATTATCTCTGTCTGTAATCAGTGTGTGTGCCAACCATCGCTGGCACATGGCAACCTTATTCATGCGATGCGTATGAGGTAATCTGTTTTGGGCTTAGTTCCCATGAACTTCAGAGCCAGTTCAGGCTGACACTGGGTTCAATAATGTTGACAGCTGAGGTGACACATTTGACAACTCTACTCTGACTCAATTAAGGGCAACACATTCTCATGACATTTTCATGATTTATGAGGACGCGTGTTTGCATTCATGTGTGCCTTTGACCGTGTATGTGCGTGCATGCGTGTGTGTGTGTCTCACCCTCCCCCCAGTAGTGTCAGCCAGTCTCCCAACCTCAGCCAGTCGACAGTCTGTTCCCTCAAAGGTCATCACTGATATTATGACACTGAGAGAGAGAGAGAGAGTGACACAGAGAGAGCGTGAAGGAGAGAAAGAGAGACAGACAGAGAGACAGAGGGAGAGAGAGCATCTATTTTGATCTTCATAAACATGCACAAGGCAGTAATCATATACTGTATTCTCAAAATGTCAAAAAGTGAGGTCACACGAGCAATTGTGATGTCATCAGTGATTTTGTCATGTCAATGGTGACATCATCAGTGATGTCATAAATCATTGAGTGATGATGTGTCAATGACAGTGTCCAGTGAACTGATGTCAAATAATGTCACTCATGCAGAGCCATTGGGTTAAAGTTTATTTTTTATTTTTTATTAGTAATACATAATAATATAATACATTTGATTCTTTTAAAGCACCTTTCTCAAACTCAAGGACACTCACTGTATAGTACCAAATTCAATAAAAATATAAAAAGCAGTACAAAAAACAACAAATAGGGGACTAAAAACCCTGTTTTAAGTCTGTTTTTGAAAAAGGTTGATGGAGCCAGAGTCACGGATAGAGAGTGGGAGGGGGTTCACAGCAGCAGAGAATGCTCTGTCACCAAGGGTGGATCTTTTGGTGCGGGGTTGGCGAGAAGTCCGGTGTCAAAGGAACGGAGTCCACATGAGGGGGTGTAGAGGTGGAGTAGAGGTGGAGTAGGTCAGACAGGTAAGATGGGGCCAGACCGTGCGTGAGGAAAGTTTTTTTTTTATATACTTCTTATGGTATATGTTACAGTATGCTTATAACTGAATTTCAAATGAGTCTACTAAATTCACAACATAATTCAGTACTATTTATTTTTTTTATGTTTAAAGATGTCCAATGTGTGGCCTTTTACTTTATCTGAGAGGTCTGTGCTACACATGCTCTGGCAAATGCTTGGCTCTCCTTTCCTCCACATGTCCTCTTTTTCTCCTCCTTCACTCCACCTCTAAGATCCTCCACTTCTACATCTCTATTTCAATGTTGAAACCTCAACATAGTTACGGGCGATGAACTTCAGCACCTCGTCAATCAGGATGACGGGGAAGGAAAGCTTCAGGACCATCATCCACTGTTCCATTGACAGGTGAGTCAGCTTGAAGACCATGGGCAGTGGAGCATAGATGATCATGAAGTGGAGGGACATGGAGATGGCCACAGCAGCGAGCAGCCAGAAGTTGCTCCATGGGGGCATACGGAGCAGAGACTGGTTCTCAGACAAGCTGTTGAGGGCATTACACATCTCAATGGTGACCAGTACGGTCAGGGCCATGGTCATGGGGACCGCAGCACCAAAGATCTCGCAGTCAATGCCTGCGAATTCCTCGTTTTCACTGTTGCACTGCATGAAGTGGGACAGCTGGTGGTAGGTGACTCCGGGTCCAGTTACATCATAGATGAACCACCAGGCGGCAGCAGCAACAGTAGCGGCACCGACGTATCCACCAATAACCATGTATCTGAAGAACAGCCAGCCGGAAATGAGGGGCTCCTTGGGGGAACGGGGGCCCTTGCCCATGATGTCCAGGTCGGGGGGGTTGAAGCCCAGGGCGGTGGCGGGCAGACCGTCAGTCACCAGGTTGACCCACAGCAGCTGGACAGGGATCAGAGCCTCAGGCAGACCCAGGGCAGCGGTCAGGAAGATACAGACAACCTCACCAATGTTGGAGGAGATGAGGTAGCGGATGAACTGCTTCATGTTGTTGTAGATAGCTCTGCCCTCCTCAACAGCAGCCACAATGGTAGAGAAGTTGTCATCAGCCAGGACCATCTCAGAGGCAGACTTGGCAACGGCGGTGCCAGAGCCCATGGCGATGCCAATTCCGGCTTTCTTCAGGGCGGGGGCATCGTTCACTCCATCACCAGTCATGGCAGTAATGTGATCATGACCCTGCAGCAACTCGACAATCTTGGACTTGTGGGATGGCTCCACACGGGCGAAGCAGCAAGCCCTGAGCACAGCCTCGTGCTGCTCGTGACTGGGCAGATCGTCAAATTCACGACCGGTGTAGGCCTTCCCAGTCACATCCTCCTCCTCAGTGAAGATGCCAATACGACGGCAAATAGCAATGGCAGTTCCCTTGTTGTCACCAGTGATCATGATGACGCGGATTCCAGCAGCTCTGCACAGCTCAATGGAGCCAGTAACCTCCTTACGAGGGGGATCCAGCATACCAACGCAGCCAACGAAGGTCAGGTCAGTCTCGTAGTCCGCAAACTTGGTAGAGTCCTCAAGGTTCATCTCTTCGACCTTCAGGGGGGAGTCACGGGTGGCAAGAACCAGGCAACGCAGTGTGTCACGGCCGGTACACCAGTCCTCGATCGCAGTCATGATCTTCTTCTTAATGGCGTTGGTCAGGGGCACGCGGGTGTCGCCAATACGGACGTATGCGCACCTATCAATGACACCCTCAGGGGCACCCTTCACAAACATCTTGGCGCCACCATGGCCCTTAGCGTGGGTGCAGTAGACAGACATGGACCTCCTGTCATAGGAGAACTCCAGGGTGAAGTTCTTCTTCATCAGCTGCTTGACAGCAGTGCAGCAAGCGTTGGCTCTCTCAATCTTGCTCAGATTCTTTACGTTGATGTTGAACACATTCATCTTCTCAACCAGGCAGCTCAGGGCAGTCTCAGTAGCCTCACCGACCTTCTCATAGATCTTCTTGGTCTCATTGTAGTCCAGAGACGAGTCGTTACACAGGGCGCAGATGGCAGCCAGCTCAACAAGGCCGTTGTATGCACTGCAGCTGATCTTGGAACCTCCCTGGGAAACTTCACCCTCAGGGGTGTATTTGGAGCCAGAGATGTCGAAAGCATCAATGTCAACATAGTCGCCAGCATAGTCAACGGTCTTGATGATGAACATCTTGGTCACACACATCTGGTTGGTGGTGAGGGTGCCAGTCTTGTCAGAGCAGATGACAGAGGTGCAACCCAGGGTCTCCACAGAGGGCAGGCTTCTGACAATGGCATTCTTCTTGGCCATACGGTGGGTGCCCAGGGCCAGGCAGGTGGTGATGACAGTGGGCAGACCCTCAGGGATGGCAGCCACAGCCAGGGCGACGGCAATCTTGAAGTAGTAGATGGCGCCGCGGATCCATGATCCTCCATGGACGGGGTCGTTGAAGTGGCCAATGTTGATGGCCCAGACGGCAACACAGATCAGGGAGATAACCTTAGACAGCTGCGCGCCAAACTCATCCAGCTTGGCCTGCAGAGGGGTCTTCTCCACCTCGGTGGCAGCCATCTGGTCACGGATCTTGCCAATCTCAGTGCTGCCTCCGGTAGCCACAACCACACCAATGGCCTTACCAGCGGCGATGTTGGTGCCAGAGAAAAGCATGTTCTTCTTGTCCTGGTTGACAGCTCTGTCGTCGGGGATAGAGGCAGTGTGCTTGACCACACTGACAGACTCACCAGTAAGGATGGACTCGTCAACACGGAGGGTGATGGACTTGATGGAAACAATCCTGATGTCAGCGGGGACTTTGTCACCAACAAACACCTCCACAATATCTCCAGGGACAATTTGTCTGGCCTTGATCATCTGCACACCCTTTCTGTCAGAACGGTAAACCTTGCCCATCTCAGGCTCGTACTCCTTGAGAGCTTCGATGGCATCCTCAGCCTTACGCTCCTGCCACACTCCAACACCAGCGTTAAGGACGAGGATAAGCAGAATGACGAAGGGTTCCACAAAGGCGGTGACAGTCTCCTCGCCTTCCTCAAACCAGGCCAGCACAAAAGAGATGCAGGCAGCCAGGAGCAGAATCCTGACAAGCAGGTCCTCAAACTGCTCAGCAATCAGCTCCCAGATGCTCTTACCCTCCTCAGCAGGCAACTCATTGTAGCCATACTTGCCCAGGTTCTTCTTGAGTTGGTCAGGAGTGAGGCCAATTGTATCGTTCACCCCGAAGTATGCCAGGCATTCTGCCGGGGCCTTCATGTGTGCGTTCTCCATACTTTCTGTTGATGTCAGCACCCTTGTTCACCCTTTCCTTAAATAGTGGCAGCCTCCAATCCAGGAGTTGACATCATCAATGATGTCATAAATCACTGATGATGTCATAGACATTGTGGCATCATCCTTGATGTCATAAATGCTTAGCTGCTAAGGTTATAAATTGGATGACTCCTTCTCACAGCTCAGCCAACCAAGCCTGAACCTGTAGCAACAACATGGAGCGTCTATTGAGCGTGCGAGGCGTGCAAAATGTCTAGCATTAATAAAATACAAATAAAATAGTATACATAAAAACACGCACCGCTATCCAAAATGATCATTACTGTAGCAAATGTAATCCTAATAACTGAACCATCACTAACGTTAAATATCATAGCTAAGTTACCTGGAAAGTAAAGTCTCGCATAGCGAGACCTACCTGTATCTCCACACTTCTGGAAAGTTAATTAGCCACACATTCACCCAGCGACCAACAATGGTGCTCACGGGCGTATTCAACTAACGTTAAGATCTTTATTACGTTATATTGTCAGAAAGCCCATGTGTAATTTATTGTAGACAGTAGTAGCTGGCAATGTGTTGTGATGTCATCAGTGATGTCTCTTGGCAATTGTGATGTCATCAGTGATGTCATCAGGGATGATGTCATCAGTGATGATGTCATCAGTGATGTCACTTGAGCACCGTGATGTCATCAGTGATGTCACTCGAGCAATTGTTGTGATGTCATCAGTGATGTCACTCGTGCAACTCATCAGTGTTTTAGTGCTAAGTGGGTCTCCAGAGTCTAAAATCCTAGTTACCCCCCCCCCCCCCCCCAATTTATATTGGTATAGTATGCTGTATAGCTGTACTTTCTTATTACAGTATATCAATGTTTAGCATTTGTTAAACTGCAAGGAGTTTTATTACAGTCAGCTTTCCTGCACAGAGAGTCATCATGAGCAAGAGGAAGGGTGGCAGTGACATTCACCTGTTTTCTGGGCAGCCTCAGAAAAGAAGAAAAGTGAGTTGAGAGCAGTGAGAAAATGAGACCCACTCAGGTGATAGAAGTATACAGTAGTACAAGAGATGAGTCAATGTTTCTTGATATACATTATAATCACTGCCATTCTGATCAGAAATGGTTATTAATGCATTCCTGAACATCATGGCAATAAACACCACTTGTTTACCCATCATATTTCTTTCATGTTCATTCTGCTGTGTTCAGAGTAAAGAGAGAGAGAGAGAGAGAGAGAGAGCTCCACCACCACCCGCAACAGCAGGTTTGGTCCCTCAACCACCACCACCACCCCAAGAAATGACTGGTAGAGCAGTTATGAAATGAATTCTCATAGAAAACTCCAGTTCAAGTGTATCATACGCTTGTGTGTGTGTGTGTGTGTGTGTGTGTGTGTGTGTGTGTGTGTGTGTGTCCTCACCCGCTCTCTGTGGCCTGGAGAGCCAGCTGTTTGTAGAAATAAGAGGAAAGGGGGGAGGAGGCGAATGAGGAGGGAATTTGTTCCACCTCACCCAGTCCTATGTTGGCGCTGCCATCAGTACACAAAATCACCTGCAACACACATAGGTTAACTACATTACCCAGAAGTCAGTGGGCATTCCACAGCACTGGAGTTTCCCCGTAGCATTGCCCTAAACAGGGATGGGGGATTTAGCAACTGGGACAAACTCAACCCAGTCGCTAGAATAAAATGTTGCCATTTTACATTTCTGCAAGTAAACCAAAAATATGTTGCATATCAACATTTCCTCCAACCACAGGAGCATTTCCACTGTACATTTGAAACGTCCGTTAATTTGAAAATGTTGGCGCGTTTCCAATGTACATTTGAAAAGGCAAATAACATCACTTGGGTTATGGTTAGGCAACTAAGGGTGCTTTCTCACTGGGAACGATTGCTTTCGTTCCGTTCCGTACCCGGGAACAATTCCCCTTTCCCCCGCTGGTCAGCTTTCACATTACAACATTTCTTCCGCGCTTGGAAACGGAAAAGAGTGCACTTGCATCATCAACTATGCCTGGAGTTTATCCTCGCCCGTGTGTTGTCTATGTGGTTCGGAACGGTTGGCTTTCACACTTGCAAGTGTTCCGTGCCCGGGCACACCAAAGCGCTCCCCAGACCACCTTTTCAAGTGGATCCTGTCACGGTTCCAGAACGCAACGCAACGTTCACACTCATCAAACGTTCCGAAACTGGGGTCAATTTGGGTAGTGTGCTCGGGGACGGTACCGGGGCGCCAGTGAGAAAGCACCCTAAAACAACTTGGTTAGGATTAGGGTTATGGTTTGGTTTAGGGTCAAATAACAACAACAATTTAAATATGACTTATGGTTGAAATGTAGACTTTGGAAATGTGTGTAGTGTACAAAGTGTACAAGGCAAACCATCTGTCACGCCGGCAACAACTCCCTTACCTTCCACCATACTGTACTTTCGCTTCACAAACATTGTGAAAAAAGTGACTGATTTATGATAGCACAGTTTACCTTTTTTTAGGGTGACATAAGTAACAAGCTGATGTAATTTGCATGATGATAGGACATTTAAGTTTATTTATCAATCAAATAAAATTATTTAGTCCAATAATATACTTCTATAGACGGTTTTCACCAGAGCGCAACCCCACAGCACTTCCTTTTTCTCAGCATTCGGCAAACTGCAGAAATATTCACTCGACATCGTTACTTTTGTTTTCGTCGCTCAGCTGTATAGACGGTTTTCATGGAATGGTCAGTCCTGCACTTGAATGTTTTTTTTCTTTTATGTCCATAGCAAACACTGCAACAGGAAGTGAGCGGGGGTTCAATTTAGAATGTTTTTGTTGTCAAGTTAAAACCGTCTATAGAACTCCCACAACGTGCAGCTGTAGTCAAATAGACGTCTATAGAACTCCCACAATGTGCAGGGTAGTCCTATAGACTTCTATAGAACTCCCACAACATGCAGGGTTGTCCAATAGACTTCTATAGAACTCCCACAACGTGCAGGGTAGTCCTATAGACTTCTATAGAACTCCCACAATGTGCAGAGTAGTCCTATAGACTTCTATAGAACTCCCACAACGTGCAGGGTAGTCCTATAGACTTATATAGACCTCCCACAATGTGCAGGGTAGTCCTATATAGACTTCTATAGAACTCCCACAATGTGCAGGGTAGTCCTATAGACTTCTATAGAACTCCCACACCGGCAGGGTAGTCCTATAGACTTCTATAGAACTCTCACAACATGCAGATTAGTCCTATAGACTTCTATAGAACTCCCACAAGAACTCCCACAACGTGCAGGGTAGTCCTATAGACTTCCATAGAACTCCCACAATGTGCAGGGTAGTCCTACATACTTCTATAGAACTCCCACAACATGCAGGGTAGTCCTCTAGACCTCTATAGAACTCCCACAATGTGCAGGGTAGTCATATAGACTTCTATAGAACTCCCACAATGTGCAGGGTAGTCCTATAGACTTCTATAGAACTCCCACAATGTGCAGGGTAGTCCTATAGACTTCTATAGAACTCCCACACCTGCAGGGTAGTCCTATAGACTTCTATAGAACTCCCACAACATGCAGGGTAGTCCTATAGACTTCCATAGGACTCCCACAATGTGCAGGGTAGTCCTATAGACTTCTATAGAACTCCCACAACATCTGAAATTGACGACATGGGACTTTGACAATGAAATCATTTCTCAAACCTGCAAGTTAACAAGTGGCGCGAATGAGGATCCTGACCAAACGTCAGTATTTATTTGACGAGTTGGGAGGGAGAATTGGTTGCATATGCACATTAGCCCACTGGCCCACCAGGACGCCCCCAAACTCTTCATGTACCCCTACCTTTGATCCAGGGTACCTGGATGCCATGGCAACAGAGACCAGTGCAGCCGGACCAAGAGAGGTCGCCCCATGCTCCCTCAGCCTGGATACACACAGAGACAGTGGCAACAAAGTTAGTGCCATGTTCCCTCAGCCTGGATATCAATTCATAGAAAATGCTAATATGCTACATAGACAAATCACTAATTTACACACGCACGCACGCACGCACGCACACACACAGCTACTGTATCTTAGTGAGGGCATTCATTGACATTATGCATTCCTTATACTAGCCCCTACCATTAACCTTAAAGTGTAACTAACCCCCAAAACACTTTTTTTCAGCTTTTAACCAATATATATGACTTTGGGGGTGGTGTGTGAAGAATGCTGGTCAAAATTTCCATATTTGAGACCAAACTGTTGCCATTTTACCATTTGTATCATTTTTCAGCAGCATAACTGGCATAAGTGCCCTCTATGGGTGGAACACTGCTTTTTTTTTGCCCTCAAATGAATGGGAGATTTGATACGTCGTGACGTCACGATGAACCAAAGACTATGGGATTTCAAGATAGTTACTCCCCTACTCCCCCTGTACCCTTTCGGTTCCTCACAACTCCAAGCCTATTCCCATGATGTCACAAGCATTTTCCTACCAATATGTTGCTACAATACACACAGCTCATTGGCTGTTTGTGTCACTTGACCTGTTAACACTAGAACCGCCACTGTGGTCTGTGGGACCGTTTTGATATTTTCAATGCATGTAACTCTATTTCAATAAAATATATGACCCTGCCTGTCCATAAATTTTCCTAAATATGTGTTTTTTACTATCTATCTACGTTTTAAAGTTGTGTCATGAAAGGCAAGAGAGTAATAATAATTTAATCCTTGGAGCGCCATCGCGGTCACAGAGACCTGTTAATTGATTACAATCGCCTGTTATTTTCCTACCAACTCCTATGTAACACAATACTATCAATAAACGCCACTATCATAAAAGGAAGGAAATGGCATTGTGTTGGAGGAGGGAGGAGGAGGAGGAGGGAGGTTGTGTTGTGTTGTGTTGTGTTGGAGGAGGGAGCTCTGCAGCTCTGCCCTGCGCTGCGCCCTGAGAGGAAAAATCAGAGGTGCAGTAACTTTTAACAAGAATCATGAAAAGCCCCCAAACGAAAATTAAAAACGGATTTCATGGCGCGGTATATGGCAAGTTGGACGAGGGAATGACGTGGAGAAATCTCGCATTGTGATTACATGAGCGTGAGAGCGGGGCGTTTGTCCTGACTTGTGCTGTGCTGCGGTAACCAGCCTCACGTCACTAGTCTCTTTTAACGTAAGTTTAGACAAGCCACACACACATACATGGGAGAAAAATAATTCAATTTCTAGTTCGCCACTGAATGGCCAAATTTATATAACTTTCAACCATTTTGAGCAACGCTGTTCCCATACAGGCCACCAGCGTTGGCTAGTTGTTGATATTTATAAAGATATTGCAGCTCTCATACAAATTATTTTCGAGGCGGTGGGCAAACTGTAATGGCGTCGATTTCCGGGAAAAATTCCTGAGCTGAGCACAGCCAAAGAGTATAGTATAGACAAGAGGATACGTAATTTCTTGGTTTTTCCCATATGTTTTTCAAATCACCGTTTTGTTACATATCTGGGGTCCCCCTTTAACCTCACAACTAAATACCTTAACCTTAACCTAAACCCACTTCTAACCTCTAACCCTTAAAATAAGCCTTAACCTTCAAACAGGCCTTTAAGGTGTGCGACACACAATGAAACCCTCCAGCACTTACTCTTTGACCCGCTGTTCTAATTGGGGGTGGCTCTCAGCTATGCAGTGTGGGATGCTGTAAGCCACGCCCTGTTGCCATATATGGTCGTAGTCAACCAACGCCCAATCTCTGAGAGAGAGAGGAGTGCTAGCACCGTCTCCATATATCACCACCTGTGAGAAAGGATGGAGAGAATGAAGGACAGAGAGAAGAAGAAAAAAATCGCATTAGATATTTAGCTTAGAGTGATTTATAAGTTTAACAACGTTTAAAAAAAACACGATAAAAAAAAAAAAAAAAATCAGACGGACAAGCCCGTCTTTATTGTCACACGGACACTACAACACATGCATGCGACCACAACACACACTCATGCTGACGGTGGCCGGTGAAATATGTCCTCTGCATTTGACCCATCCAGGCTTGTCCTTTCCTCCAGGGGGCAGGCCGGGAGCAGTGGTCGCTTTTTCTTTCCAGCGCCCGGGGACCATCATTGGACCATCATTGGACCAACTTCAGATGTTGTCGTCACTGGTCGGATGACGATCTTCTGCATGTTTTTAGTGGGGGGTTATGTACAGAGGAACCCCCTAGGGAATACGGGGAGAACATGCAAACTCCACACAGAAAGGCCCTTTCGACGAGATAGCCCACCTGGGCAGTAGGCACTGAAGATTTGGGGGGTCACAACTCCAGCGCCCACAGCGTCCCAGGTGAGAATCGAATCCTGCATCAGAGTTTGTTTGTTTGTTTGATTGATTAAGATCCATTAGCTTTTGCATAGCAGCAGCTATTCTTCCTGGGGTCATACAAGTCACATGGTGACAACACACAAATACACATTCACAGAGTGATCATCTACTGTATGATAGAGAAGTGCTGGATGTGAGTTTGGGTGGAAAAGCGACATATTCTTTAAGCATTTCCTCATGGATTTTCAAGAAGAAAGGTTATTGTCTGACAAAATAACCCTAAAACTAACCTCTCCCACCCCCTAAGCCTCTCCCACCTCCCACACCTAACCCTAACCCAGACACTAACCCTAAACCTAACCTCTCCCACGCCTCTAAAAACAAAAACTGTATAAACTCCCATTCCACACAAAAAACGTTTCCATTTCACAATGTTAGAGCCGAAATTGTGAAATAGAAACGTTTTTGGCTTTGGACCATATTTCACATTTTTGTAAGAGACTGTGTTGTTATGTTGTTTTTCTAAGAGACTGTGTTGTTATGTAGTTTTTCTAAGAGACTGTGTTGGCAAAAACTGTGGCCGCTAAAGGGTGGTGAACTATTTGTGGACCAACCGACAGAGTGACTTATAGAGCTGCTGGTCGCAGCTAAAAATGGTTCCAAAACGTGTTTTTTATTCTACTTGGAACCGCTCAGTGGGTCATGAGCGCTTTCTCAATAAAGGTTCTTGTGTGTTCTTGTGTTCTTGTGTCCCTGTGAAACGTCATCAGTCACAGCCCAAGTACTGTTCCAATGCAAAGTTCACATTTCGCCAAGAACGCTTAAAATTCCCGGATGTGTTCTCGACATGCCCACTTTACCGAGGATGCTCTGGTTGGTGACTTGTGTCATCTTGGCAAGGCACGTATCCCAGCATTCATTTTGGTATAAGCGGAGGCAGAACCCAGCAGAGAAGACGCCATAAGCTCCGGTACGTTTTTTACAATTTTAAGTTTTATTTCATCACTAAATTAATTTCTGATGACTTTTGATGCCTACAAGCAGGGTAGTAGGTTTCAATAAGTGCCACTTTACCAACATTTACGGCAAAAAATAGAGCAACAAAAAAAGCTCCAGACCAAAATTGGCTGCATCTACATCAGCTGAGCTTTTTATTTGTGTAGTACTGCAGGCGGCCTCTGCGCTGGTATTGCGCAATACCCTCAAGAACGCATCGTCTCAAACTGCCAAGGGCGTTATGTGTGCTTGTGACCTAGCGAGTACATTCTTCCCCAAACGACTAGCAAGAACGTTCTTCCCAAGAACACAAGAACAAGAATGCATTCTTGGTTTGGAGTCAGTAGGGCCATGGAGTCAGTAGGGCCATGGAGTCAGTAGGTGAAAGGATGTATACAGTATACACGTGAGGAAGTGCACGTGACAGTTCACTAAGTGCATGTTAACCTATGGTGTGTTTTTCTGTGCCACCAGCATGATACATGTGTATCATGTATCTTAACCTCTGAAAGTCTAGTTTTACCGGCTGCCAGCCTGTTTACACTGTAGGAAGCTGAACTACAGCCAAGCTCATTCCCTTAAGGCAAATACATGATTGTCAACTCACGAAAAATGAGTTCAAACAACACGAGCAATGTCATACAATACAAAACATGGCTGCAAAAAAAAGAGTTTAGGATGTGAAGTAGTGACTCACACAAGAAACTCTTATGCTGAGATTAATTTATAAAAACGTTGAACGGATGGACCTTGTTTCTTACTTTATGTGGAAAGAACACAAAAGGAACTTGCTGGAATAGTGGCCTCTCGCAGAATATTTCAGGGCCAGGGGATGACCAGTGTAACGTTATCGCAGTTTATTTGGTTCATGCTTGGTATTCTAATAAATGTTTCCTCTTTCAGGCTAGGTTCAAACACCCCACCTGCACAGAAATGAGGTATTTTCATAGTTTTTTCAAGAAGGACTATAGGTGACAACATTACAGTCTTCCCTCTTTGTTGTCACTCCTCCAACATGGCTTCCCTCATTGGTAACGTTCTATATAGGGTTTCGGCCCCCCGCTGTGCGGGCTCGTCGCACGCGGCTCAGCCGCTGCGCAGCTTCACCCACAGCTCGGCTGCTGTGTGGCCTCGCCTGCTCTATTGGCATGCAGAGCACACAATCGCCTGCTCTATTGGCATGCGCAGCGCACAATTGCCCAACTTCGCATCACTGATGATGTCACAATGCCTACAGTATGACATCATCAGTGCCTATGACATCATCAGTGATGTCATAAGAGGATTTGGTCAATAATGATGTCACTGAGGACATCACTGATGATGTCATAGGCACTGATGATGTCATAGGCATTGTGAAATCATCAGTGGGACAAAAATGTAAACAGACAGACAGACAGACAGATATTGCCCACTTGCTCACTTAAAAGGATAAAGACCTTTATCATAAAAACTCATAGGCCACATTAGCTCCTCATCAGATCCTCCTCATCAGCTCCAAGTTGACCCTCAGTAAAATCAACTTCATCAGCTCAGTGTCAACCGGCTACCAAATGCCATCTGCCTCAAGGTTCAACCTGTTGCATTCTGAGATACGTCGAACCTTGAGGTGGATGGACAAGGTTCAAGGTTCAAACCCGAAACTTGAGGTGGATGGACAAGGTTCAAGGTTCAAGGATCAAGGTTCGACATGTTTCAGAATGCAACACGCCGAACCTTGAGGCAGAAGCTTGAACGTTTTGCATTCTGAGATGCTTTTCTGCTCACGACAGCTGTAAAGAGGTTGTCTGAATTACTGATGGGTGGCCATCCGTCCGGTTTTAGGGCGGACAGTCCGGTTTTGAATTACCGTGTCCGCCGACCAGTACAGCCTTAAACCGGACGCTCATGCCCTCCTTTTGAGATCATCCCTAAATACAGCAAAGATACAATGCCGAGATCATGATTTGATCATCTGATCATTGTCACTGCTTGTGTGTGTGTGTGTGTGTGTGTGTGTGTGTGTGTGTGTATGTGTGTGTTGCGGGGGGGGGGGGGGGGTAGCAGGTAAGCAGTGAGCAGAGAAGCTGGACTGACCAATGTTAGATCTCGTCCTCTCTCGTCTCTTTGGTATATTTGGTGGAAAGCATCACAGACCAGGCAGTTGGCGAACGTGAGCATAGGACGATTCAGCGTGACCGACGTCACTTGCCACCCAGAAATGCGGAACCCCGCGGCAGTTAAAAGTATGAGTTGTGCCAAACAAACGTTAAGATCTCAAAAACTATACATCACATGGCTTATTACATTTTGAGTGAGACCAGAAGTAGCTCAAGAGTTTGATGTATAATGCATGTCGTGTTAAAGTTGTGTGAACTGTCGCAGTTTTTAAAATGTAAACAGGGTCGGCCGGTTAGAGTCAGACACTCAAGCCTCCCAAAGCTCAGGCTCCATAGGGCTCCATTGCCGTTGCCACCCAGTGACGCGGTTTGTTTACCAAAATGCTGCTCGGCTGATCCCTCGTATTCACTGACCTCACACTTTCGGGATTTTGGGGTATTGAAGTTGCCATTTTGGTCACCAACATGCCAAATTGCCCAGGGCAGCTTTTGCTTGGTTTTCTGAAAATCTCATTTATTTCTGTTGATGTTCTTTGCTTGGCTTATGATGGTCACCGAGGTCACACCTTTTAATTTACCACTATGTCCAGACATTTCATGACAGAGCTCTTCAGTAGGGCTGAGGGGACTTTTTTTTTTTTACTGTGTAATTCCCCTGTCATGGTGTTACAATTAGAGGCAAAGTGACCGCCTACTTCCTGCTTGAGCACTGTACCAGAGATTTTCATCCGCCATTTATTTTCCCATTTTGGTTCAAACCAAATGGTACAGATATATTTAGAAACAGGAGAGATCGCATAACATTTCACTGGGACCAACACGTAAAAAAAAAATGCGGGTTTAAAGAAAATATTTTTATAATGTTGTTTTTTGAAGTTTTGGTCGGCGTGAAATGTTCTATGGTCTCTCCCGATTATAGCGTTAGCTGAACCGTTTGGTTCGACGAAGTAAAACAATTTTATAAGCATTTTACGAAATGTCTATGGGAAAATAAATCTCTGGTACAGTGCTGAAGCAGGAAGTGACGTTCCACTTTGCCTCTCTATACCACAACAGAAGATTGAAACGTGTGTGCCCATCTAGTATAGTAGCCTATATATACACTTAATTAGGAAGACCATACTAATACTTAGTAGGTATCAGATTTTAGTTCAGTGTCAACCGGCTAACAAACTGCCATCCGCCTCAAGGTTCGACGTATTGTATTCTGAGACACATCAAACTTTGAGGCTGATGGACAAGGTTCAATGTTCAAGGATCGCCATCTGCCTCAGGTTCGATGGTTCCATGTCTTAGAATGTAACACGCCAAACCTTGAGGCGGAAGGTTGGACTTGTTGTTGTATTGTTTTGTGTTAGTAGCCTGGGTTTTGGAGATATCAGGCAGAGATATGTCTGTCTTCTGTCCAGTACAATGGAACTGGATGGCACTCGGCTTGTGGTGCTCAAACCGCCAAAAAAACAGCAATGTCTCTTTCCAGAAATCATCATCAATCAATGGTCATGAGTGGTTGGAGCTGACAGAACGTACTCATATAACCTCTTTACAGCGGTGGTGAGCAGAGAGCATATCAGAATGCAACACGTCTAACCTTCTGCCTGAAGGTTCAGCGTGTTGCATTCTGAGGCACTTTGAACCTTGAGGCCGATGGCACAACGGTCAAGGCTCAAGGTTCAAGGTTCAAGGTTCAAGGCTCAAGGTTCAAGGTTCAAGGCTCAAGGTTCAAGGTTCAAGGCTCAAGGTTCCCAGAATGCAACACGCCGATCCTTGAGGCAGATGGTTGGACGTTTTGCTTTCTGAGATGCTTTCTGCTCACCACAGCTGTAAAAAGGTTATCTGAATTGCTGTTGCCTTTCTATCAGCTCCAACCACTCATGACCATTCACCTCTGACCTCTCTCATCAACAAGGTGTTTCTGTCCACAGAACTGCCGACACTGGATGTTTCTGTTTGTTTTTCACACCATTCTGCGTCAACTCTGTTGTCCGTGAAAATCCCAGGAGATGTGCAGTTTCAGAAATACTCAAGCCAGCCCGTCTGGCACCAACAGCCATGCAACGGTCAACAGACATGCCACGATCAACAGCCATGCCACGGTCAAAGTCACTTTCCCAACCATTCTGACGTTTGATGGGACTTGATGGTTAGAGTGGAGGCAATGTCCGACTGAAGAAGGAAATGGAGTGTAAGGCCACGTTCACACCATACACCGAAGCAACGCTCAACCTACACTCAACCCACGCTGAACCCCCAAGTTTCATTTCGGCGTCCTCGTTAACAGGCGAGGCCGTTCACACCAGCCGCGCGCGTGCCTTGCTTGAGCCACGCTCAAGCCGCGTTGAAGCGATCGTTCAGGATTCAGTCCTATTTTCCAAGCGTGAAGCGTGAAGCTGCCAGGCATGAAGTCAATGGAAGTTGTGGGCGGGGTCAAGGCGCGCCAAGCGAGGCGCTGAGGAGAAGAGAGCGCTTCTTGTGTGAGCGGTTAAGCGTGAGCTCAGCTTCAGCGTGGCTTTGGCGTATGGTGTGAACAAAGGCTAACGTGTTGACAATTCAGTCTGATATCAGGCTAGGTGTACAGGTGCTGCTAATAAAGTGCTGGTGAGTGTATATAGGGCACACGTGATCGAGTGTATGTGACATAGTTCAGTAATTGCAGGTTAACCCAGAATGTGTGCGTCTCTGTGCCCCCTGCATCATAATGTATCTTTGAAAGTCTAGTTTGGCCCGCTGCCAGCCAGTTCACAATGCAGGAAGCTCAGCTAATTTCCCTCCAGGGACCTACAGGTTTGTCAACTCAAGTGTCACACAGGTGAGTAAGTACGTCAAAGTCAAAATCATATTGAATCTAATCTAATCATAATATCTAACAATAACATTATATGAAGGTATGTTTTTGTTTTTTAAACGAGTGAGTCATTTTCTTGTCATAACTCTTTTGTCGAGACAGCTCCACTCTGAACTGAGCCTAAGTGAGATCAACACAGGACGGACACGCCCGTCTTTATTAGGTCACAAGCAATCCTTTAGGATGCAAACACGTGCACGCACGGCAGCCATGCACACGTGAAATGTGTAAGCTGAGAAACCTCCGAAATTGAACTTTGGAGGAAATGACCAGCAGAAATGTTGAAATCAAACTTTTTTTGTTCACTTATTCCCAAAGTGGGGTACGTGTACCCCCAGGGGTACTCACAGTTACGTCGGGGGGTACGCCTCCAAAATATCTGTAGTAGGCCTACACTCTAAAAAAAAAAACTTCAGTCACAGTAATTAACAGTCCGCACTCGCATGATCTTTAGCGTTTTTCCCGGTTTTTCCCGGTTGATGCTCGAGCCAAAGCGTGAGCATCAACCTATCCCTCTGCAGTGCTTTCAGGTCAGCCATGCTGTCAGCTCTGACTCATATCTTCACTCTGCAGCTGCTTTCAGGTCAGCCATGCTGTCAGCTCTGACCCATATCTTCACTCTGCAGCTGCTTTCAGGTCAGCCATGCTGTCAGCTCTGACCCATATCTTCACTCTGCAGCTGCTTTCAGGTCAGCCATGCTGTCAGCTCTGACCCATATCTTCCCTCTGCAGTGCTTTCAGGTCAGCCATGCTGTCAGCTCTTACCCATATCTTCCCTCTGCAGTGCTTTCAGGTCAGCCATGCTGTCAGCTCTGACCCATATCTTCACTCTGCAGCTGCTTTCAGGTCAGCCATGCTGTCAGCTCTGACCCATATCTTCACTCTGCAGCTGCTTTCAGGTCAGCCATGCTGTCAGCTCTGACCCATATCTTCACTCTGCAGCTGCTTTCAGGTCAGCCATGCTGTCAGCTCTGACCCATATCTTCACTCTGCAGCTGCTTTCAGGTCAGCCATGCTGTCAGCTCTGACCCATATCTTCACTCTGCAGCTGCTTTCAGGTCAGCCATGCTGTCAGCTCTGACCCATATCTTCACTCTGCAGCTGCTTTCAGGTCAGCCATGCTGTCAGCTCTGACACATATCTTCACTCTGCAGTGCTTTCAGGTCAGCCATGCTGTCAGCTCTGACACATCTTCACTCTGCAGTAGGGATGTTCATTTTGAAAAATGTCCAAAATCGAAAATCGGGGAAAATTAACGATCAATTATCGATTATCGATCATATTAATAATATTTTTTTATTTATTTATTTATTATTTTTATTTTTTTACAAAATGAATGCCTATGGCAGAAAATACGAAAGACAACGTGTTCTCCTCAATTAACTCTTTATTTCAATGTGTCTCCTCTCCAACACTCTGCTGTCCCCGGCGCATGCCGGTGTGAATTCCCCATGTTTAAAACAGTTTTGTTGGCACAAAGGCCCGTGCCCAGCCAGAAAACTAGAGACTATATGAAGGTTCACCTCACGTTAGTCGGCTGTGCAATTGAGTGGGGCGAGGAGGAACGAATTCCACCCAAACCTAGTCCGCAAAAAAAATATATATATATACCGGTATATTTTTTTTTTAATAATAACAATAATCGATAAGAATTCCACATGATCGATTCCATTCCTTAACGATCAATTATCGATTTTCGATAACTGATGAACATCCCTACTCTGCAGTGCTTTCAGGTCAGCCATGCTGTCAGCTCTGACCCATATCTTCACTCTGCAGGTGATTTCAGGTCAGCCATGCTGTCAGCTCTGACCCATATCTTCCAATATATATTCTCTAATGGTGTTAACTCCTTGTAAATGAAATAATAACAATTCATCAGTTTGCTGAGGACCCCATGGAATGCCCTCGAGGATGTCAGGTGGTCTCTGGACCCCACGTTGAAAACCACTCCTCTCAACTCTAGACTGTCACAGTCTTTTTGTTCACATCCTAATCAGTGGGATTGTTTTTGCAGCGTGTTTTGTGTTTTATGACATTGCAGTTGTCATTTGAATCCATTTTTCTTGATTTGACACACACACACACACACACACACACACACACACAACTTTCAGACTTTGACGTACTTACTCAGCTGTGACACGTTCATTGTGAATATTTCTCATATCTAACATGTTTAAGAATCAGAATCAGAATCAGAAAGACTTTAATGATCCCCGGGGGGAAATTGGGAAAGTCAGCAATGAGGTCAGCTCTGACCCTATAGACTCCGGATATCCGGATAACCTATCTGGATGTTATCTGGATAAGGAAAAATGCATGCTAATGCAAGGTGTAAATGCATTGTGCTCAGGATGTGATCAGATCTGCCTGACCACATCTGGAGGTAGTCTGGCTCACATTGTGTTCAGATCTTTTACACCACATTTACACCTGGTTTTTAAATGCGCCCATTATCCAGATACAGGTCGCATTTAAAAAGCAGGTGTAAATGGGGTAAGAGTTACGTTTTTCAATTGCGATTTGAACCACATGGATATGTGCTACAAGAGCGGATCCCAAGGCATGTGACCTACATATGTCTTGTATTTGAATGCTCAAATCAGAATAAGTAAATCTTGTTTTGTCAGAACTTTGGTGCTGGGCTGAGCAGCATTCAGAAGGAGAACAATGGAGACACGACAATAGAAATGAAACCAAATAATCGACTTGATTGGTGTTTGAGGATCAATTCAGTAAAAAGCTCAAATGCAGAAACTAACAGAAAGTTGAAAACTATATGTGCAAAAACAGAGGTGACGTTTTTTGTTATTGTTATTACACGTTTGGGTCTGGCCCCAAGCTACATAACAGATATGTTGTTGACCCCGTATGAGGCGGTGCACAGCCTTAGATCCTCATCAGGGCCACTTGGCTTTGGAACGACTTGTCTGAGGAGATGAGGCTAGCAGAAGCAGTGACCTTTATCGCTTTTTATTGTCTCTTTATCCGCTTTTTATCTACTTTTTATCATCTTTCTATTGTCTTTTTACGTCTCAACTCTGATGTAATTCTATCTATGTAACTATGTAACTTTTATTCTATTTTGCCATTTATCTTGGTTTTCATCCTACGATCCCTGTTTATTATTCCAGATGAAAAAGCAGCAGCTTTCTTCAGGCACTGGACTCACACTGAGTCAAGGATTTAAAGTTTAGTTTAGTTTATTTGTTTAGCACAAATTTAGGTACAAATCTGTGCAAGGTGGGAACGAAGCCTTTGCAGGCTTGTACAGAGTTCCACACCTACCCATATCAATTTCGTGACATGCAGGCTAAACACTCAACAAAAAAACACAAAAAAAGAAAAACTACAAAAAACTACAAGTTAAATCAGCAAAAACAAGGTCATTTGCATCTGAAGCAAAAACATGAAGGCTAAGAGGAAAACAAAGTCTGTTAGGGAAAAGTTGTCAAAATCTGTCAGAGAAGGATGAGTACAGGGATCAGGAGGACAGTAGATGTTTCTTCAGGTGCTTTTTGAAAGCAGAATAAGAGGACGTTGATCTTAGGACCTCTAAAAGTGATGTTGAATTGGTGCCTTGAAGTCCGTGTGCACGGTAAGAGTAGATTGTTGTTGCTGTGTCTTGTTAAAAAGCCTTTATTTTCTTCGGCATATCAAAGTTAAAGTAGCCTATCTCAACACCGCCGACCGCTTTCGACCACGCAGGGTCTTCTTCCGGGCGTGTTTAGGAAAGATCCCTGTTTTTTATAGGGCTATCAAAGAATATTCTATATTCGAATATATATTCAAATATAAAAATTAAAAGAATATTTGACTATGAAAATTCATATTCAAAATTATTATTATTAGTAGTATTATTATTAGTATTATTATTATTATTTTCTTTTTTTTAACATTTAACCAGGTAAAAAAAACCTGGGTAATGGGCAACATAAAAACATACATCGTTTGCCTTTAAAAACATTACAAAAGTGTAGGCTACTACTGTATTAGTACTGATTGAATAAATATGGGAAAAAACAATGCTTATGTTGAAATAAAAAACATATTTATGTTCAAATAAATATACCAAGTAGTTATATAAGCTCTCTGGTTGTATTCACGCACGCAAAAAAAAAAGAAAAAAGTATTTGAATAATACAGTATTCAGTATTCGAATATATTCTAACGAATATGTTTTGTTTAGAGGGAATATTCGAATATGATTTTGGGGCAATTTTGACAGCCCTAGTTTATTATTGATTTATTTCCTTTTTAAATTCATAATTTGAGTATTCTGCTTTTATTTTATCTGTCAAAGCACTTTGTAAACGGTTTTTAAAGGTGCAATTAATTTCAATTTATGAGATTTTCAGCCTGTATCTGCAATCTTACGGATCAGTGTGAAGTGAATTAATTGATCTTGTCTTTTGTCTGTCTGGAATGTCTTCCTGTTATGTATACTCATTTGAATCACCGTTACAAGTAAATGAAGAGAGAATCGCTGCGTGGATCCAGTGTCAAAGAAATGATGAGAGCCAGGTGCACGTAAAGGTTGACTTGAAGCAATTAACAGAAATGAAAGATTTGTCTCTTGTAAAAAAAACTTTTGTAGAGTAGAAGGGGCAAACTTTAAAAATGCCATATCGACACTGCTCTTTTGGTAGAGAAAAGTTAAAAAGCCTTCATGCCATGTCCTAATAATGGCTTTTCTCTGAATAGATGGTGTAATAACATTCATGATGCATTCAAGAGAGGACAGAAAATTGGAAATTTGGACTCCCTGCCAGGAAAAATGCAATGCAACGGTAGGTAGGAAACTCTTCGCATTAAAATCGTTTAAAATCGTTTAATCGTTAATCGTTAAATCGTTTAAATCGTTTAAAAATCGCATCATGGTGGAAACATCGATATCGATACACTGTAAACTTGTTTTTTTCCCACCGCGACCTGTATCTGCATCTCTTATGCATCACTCTCATAGATCGTCTAAAAAATATGGACAGAGTCAGCGTGACGTCACCCATTGGGTTTTGGACTCCCGCTTTGAAGCCTCGTGTGGGCGGTTGGGGTACTTGCGCAGATCGCGTGAGACGGCACGAGACCGGGGGTTTTCCCAGAGCTGCAGCTCCACCTGCCATTGGGACGTTATCTGCGAGCTGCGCGATAACTGGACAGGCGGCCTATCAATCACACCCAAAACAGTCTTTTCTATCGTCTATTTTATTCTAAATGGGTGAGTTATATAAAAATTCACCCCTGCACAGTTGTTATGAAAGGTGAAATTAGCTATATAGACCAAAACCGTGTTTTGAAGCAGGCTGTAAACATGTTTAATACTGTTGTAAACACAGGCAAACATGGGGATCTAATTTAGCCCATTTTACGTCCCACCCAAATCACCCATTTTGTGTCTAAAAGGCAGGAAGTAAAGCAGGTGCAAGGAGAACACTAATGAGGGTTTCCAACTTCCAATCCATTTAGGTGTTCCAGTGCTGGGGCTCTAATCAATGTCTTGCTTGCACCTGTGTTACTTCCTGCCCTTTAGACACAAAATGGGTGATTTGGGTGGGATGTGAAATAGGCTAATGGGGATTGACTCGCTTTTGGAGCCAGCCTCAAGTGGCTATTCGAGGAACTATAGCTTTCAGTATCACTTCTGTGGCTTCTTCTGTCCAAGCCGGAGCTTGCCGCCTGATTGCACTGCTGCCACATGATTGGCTGAATGGATACTTGCATGAATAAGTAGTAGGGATGGGGGCGAGTGCTCGGGTACTCGAGTCCTCGTTTGTAACGTAATTAGTCGAGTAGCGTTTCAGCTGTCCGGGTACTCGCCCCACCCCCCTCCCCTTTAAAAATGGTAGCTCTGCACACGACACTACAGGTGAATCTGGCGATAGAGACAGAGACAACATGCCGCCGCAAATGCGGAGCAACGTTTGGAAGTATATTGACAGAAAGGACGACACGACTGTGCAGTGCAGGTTATGTAATGCTAAACTTGCGTATCATAAATGTTGGAGAAAAATATAAGTTCCATTGGCATTTCCTAATCAATAAGCTATAAGTTAACATGACATCTGACACATAGATTCACCGATGACATTTCACACATATAGAATGGCAGAGGACTTCTCCTGTTTGCTGAGACCTTGGTCAGGGCATCGAGTGCCATAACAACTGATAACTCTCTCAGTCAGACAACGTCAACCTAACAGGGGCAGATGAAAAGCAGTCTCGCATTACCTCGTTTGCTAGCAGCAACAAACGCCGTTGTGATGCCGTCAGGGCAGAGAAGATTTCCCAGCTTGTGACGAAAATGGTGGCTGGAGATATGCTCCCGTTAAGCTTTGTGGAGGGGGAGGCTTCCGCCAGTTAATGGCGTTTGTGGAGCCGGAGATTATAGCGGACATGTATTGTTAGACCTTCACTTTTTCCACAATTGTCTACTCGAACAAAGCGTTAACCATCCAACCACCGGAGTTTACTGAGGTAGGCCAACAGCTGCTGAGCTAAGATCACTGTCATGGTCCGTCCACATTTATTTCCTCAGATTAAGTGCTCCAGGCAGCGGTTTTTCCATGCAAAAACGCTAACGTTGTGTGAACAGCCCCTAGACAGAATACTACCCCTGCTCTGTCATTATTATCGTTGTAATAGATATTCTTACAGACATATGGCTAATGCGAAATTAACTGCAAACTTGGGTTCTGCTTGTGTTGTGTTTCCACACGGACATCCCCCAACCCACCCCGGCGAGTACTCGATTACTCGTCCATAATGGAAGGAGAGTACTCGAGTATTTAAATTACGTAAAATGCCCATCCCTAATAAGTAGGTAGAGGTGTTACTAATAAAGTGCTCATGCGTGTATATACACGTGAGTATATGCATGTGTATGCATGTGACATAGTTCAGTAAGTGCACGTTGAGCTAGAATGCATGCACAGTGTGGCGTGTGTTTCTGTGCTGCCTCAACCTGTATGTATAAATGTGTTTACTACGGTATCCTGCCTGGGACAAATAACCTCTGAAAGTCTAGTTTGAGCAGCTGCCATTCCACACTGCAGGAAGCTGAACTACAGCCAAGCTAATTTCCCTAAAAGGGAAATACAGGTTTATCAACAAGTGTCACAGGTGAGTAAGTACGTCAAAGTCAAAACTCGATCTAACAATAATAAATATGATGGTATGTTTTTGTGTTTTCAACGAGTGAGTCATTTCCTTGTCATAACTCAGACAGCTCTGCTCTGAACTGAGCCAAAGAGGGTCAGAACTGACATCGCTGACTTGAAAGGACTGCTGCAGACTGATAGATTTATGATGGCACGTTTGCATCAGTTCAGAGAAATCCTATCCACCTTATTTTTGAATGCCCCACTGTAAAAAAAAATAATTATGGGTACAAGGTCCGGTTTAACGTGACTTATTGTTGCAGCTTGCCATTTCCTTTGTTATACTCGGCTGCAGACCCGAATTATAAACCGGAAACTGGAGGACGTTATAAAAGTTATAAATATAGTCACGTTATAAACAACTAACCAACGCTGGGGGTCCGTATGGAAACAGTGTTACTCGAAATGGTTAAAAGTTAAATCAATTTGGTCATTGAGTGGCGTTTTACTGCCATGTAAAGTAACTATTACGCTAGCCGCTAGCATTAGCCACAGTAGCCGACTACCCACAATGCATTACGTTATCCCAGCACCCGAACGACACGGCTGTAGAGCAGAATGCTGTAAAATCCTCATAGACGTTTTTTTTGTCAAGTTAAAACCATAGACTGTAAAACAGTCTATTCCACCGGAAGCGGAAGAAGCACCCATCAGGCATCATGGCAGCTAGAAATAAGGTGGATAATAAGAATGAGAAGTGTGTGTGTGTGTGTGTGTGTGTGTGCACACGCGCGTGTGTGTGCGTGTGAGCAGAACCTTGGCAGGCCACAGCTATTTACGTGGGATCGGGCTGAAACTTTCAGGGGGTGTAAAGAGCACCTGTGAGGGTGACCTGACGGAGCCGGATATTTTTATTAGGTCATTGCCCTAATTACCTAATATAATGATATGAGTTCATCAGTGATGATGTCATCAGTGATGTCATCCTTCCTGGCTGAGGCTATATAAGTTCAGTGATGATCACATCAGTGATAGTGGGCGAGCTGCAGGGCAGGCGAGGACGCACAACGGGCGAGCCTAGGAATCGAGCGCACGTAGTGTGCGGAGCTGCTCCACCAGCCCCTCCCCCCTCCATTCACTTCATGCATGGAAGCTTCACGCGTCACGCTTGGAAAATGGGACTGAATCCTGAACGATCGCTTGAGCAAGGCATGAGCGTGGCTTCAGCGTGACACGCGCGCGGGTGGGGTGAACGGCCTCACCTGTTAACAAGGACGCCTAAATGAAATTGCTGTGATGTTGAATAGGTGGCGTGACATGCATGCTGCATTCAAGGAGAGGTGGAAACTCGGACTCCATGCCAGGAAAAATACAATTGAATGGTACATGTACCGTAGGTTGGAAACCGCATCAGCATGGTGGAAACACATTGATAAACTGTAACACCATACACCTGTTTTAGGCAGGGAATCTACCGCTACACTACCCGGACGCCCATGGTTGTGTATTGTTGTGTAATCAATCAAGACTTTATTTTCAAATACGTAGTGTAGTGTATTGTTGTACTGTAGCCTATTGTTATTTTACAGTTGTAAAGTGTTTTGCAATACCTGTTGTGATTTTGCCGTTTAAGTCAACTTTAATTTGATTTGATTAAAGTAAAACTTTTGCTAGCTGAGTGGATGTTGTGTTTTTTGTTTTTACATTATGTGAACAGGGGGAAATAAATTCCTCATTTGCGCATCATGAAGGCATTTATCAACTCCCACCTCACCCATCCCTCCATACCTCATCATTGAATGTCACCAGTGCTACTCTCCTGCGGGGGGAGTGCTGGAGCAGGGAGGACAGCGCACTCTGCAGGGCGTCCTGCATACCCTGGGGGGAAAAAACAACAACAGTTGTCATTTAACAATTGCTGCAGTATTTCAAAAAGTCATGGAATTTTAAAATATAATTTTATAGCCCTGGAGAATTGATAAAAGGGAGAAAGGTTTTGGAAAAGTCATGATATGTTATGTTAATAATTGTTTTTGGGTGCAATAATCCTTGTTTTTAAAGTGGGGAAAAAACCTAATGCTTAAAGTTGGTGGAGTTGATGGTTACTTTTAAATTCAGTCTCATTAAAGTTTGGTCATGGAATTTTTAAAAGGGGTCATCAAATTCAAAGGCTTGACACTTACAAAAGTGCTACAAAAAAGGCACGTGCCTACCTGAACTCCCTCATTCAGGTCTACACCCCCTCCTGCCTACCTGAACTCCCTCATTCAGGTCTACACCCCCTCCTGCCTACCTGAACTCCCTCATTCAGGTCTACACCTCCTCCTGCCTACCTGAACTCCCTCATTCAGGTCTACACCTCCTCCTGCCTACCTGAACTCCTTCATTCAGGTCTACACCTCCTCCTGCCTACCTGAACTCCCTCATTCAGGTCTACACCCCCTCCTGCCTACCTGAACTCCCTCATTCAGGTCTACACCTCCTCCTGCCTACCTGAACTCCTTCATTCAGGTCTACACCTCCTCCTGCCTACCTGAACTCCCTCATTCAGGTCTACACCTCCTCCTGCCTACCTGAACTCCCTCATTCAGGTCTACACCTCCTCCTGCCTACCTGAACTCCCTCATTCAGGTCTACACCTCCTCCTGCCTACCTGAACTCCCTCATTCAGGTCTACACCTCCTCCTGCCTACCTGAACTCCCTCATTCAGGTCTACACCTCCTCCTGCCTACCTGAACTCCTTCATTCAGGTCTACACCCCCTCCTGCCTACCTGAACTCCCTCATTCAGGTCTACACCTCCTCCTGCCTACCTGAACTCCCTCATTCAGGTCTACACCTCCTCCTGCCTACCTGAACTCCCTCATTCAGGTCTACACCTCCTCCTGCCTACCTGAACTCCCTCATTCAGGTCTACACCTCCTCCTGCCTACCTGAACTCCTTCATTCAGGTCTACACCCCCTCCTGCCTACCTGAACTCCCTCATTCAGGTCTACACCTCCTCCTGCCTACCTGAACTCCCTCATTCAGGTCTACACCTCCTCCTGCCTACCTGAACTCCCTCATTCAGGTCTACACCTCCTCCTGCCTACCTGAACTCCTTCATTCAGGTCTACACCTCCTCCTGCCTACCTGAACTCCCTCATTCAGGTCTACACCTCCTCCTGCCTACCTGAACTCCCTCATTCAGGTCTACACCCCCTCCTGCCTACCTGAACTCTCTCATTCAGGTCTACACCCCCTCCTGCCTACCTGAACTCCCTCATTCAGGTCTACACCCCCTCCTGCCTACCTGAACTCCCTCATTCAGGTCTACACTCCCTCCTGCCTACCTGAACTCCCTCATTCAGGTCTACACTCCCTCACGCTCACTACGCTCTGCCAATGAAAGGCTCCTGGCACTTCCGCCACTAAAGAGCCCTAAGTCACCAGCTAGACTCTTCTCCTCTGTAGTTCCCCGGTGGTGGAACAACTTACCAAACATCATCTGATCTGCTGAGTCTCTCTCTATCTTTAAGAAGAGATTCAAGACCCTGCAGCTGAAAAAGGGATGATAGATGTGCATGGATGATGATGAATGAGGGGCATGCATGTTGGGGGGGGATGCTGCACTCTGTGCACTGCCTGGTGGCACCTATAGGTTCATTTGGACTCGAGCTTGACCTCATGGCACTTCCTCATGTTTGTACGTCACTTTGGATAAAAGCGTCTGCTAAGTGAAATTGTAACATTGTAACATGTGTGTTATAAACACATCTCACCTGCAGTCTGGATGTGTATGTTGGTGATCCTATGCTGTTGGGTGGAGTAACCTGCAGTAAGAGGAACGATATACCATGTTACTGTAGAAGAATGATGACTGATAGTCGGATTTGCTCGTTTCAGTAAAAATGTTTAGTTTTCGTTTCGTTTTTATTAGTTTGAGTATTACTTTTTCATTATAATATGGGGGGTTACAGTATTTGTCTGGGGCGAGATTTAAGAAGTTTAGACTACTGTAGGTATTCCAAATATATAAACACAACAGCATGCAATTGACTAACAGTCATGTAGACATCCCAGTCTCAATAAACACACACACTGACACACACACACACACACACACACACACACACACACACACACACACACACACACACACACACACACACACACCTCCGTGGTGACGCTCATGCTGCCAGAGATGTCCACACAGAACACCATCAGCGTGTCCTCCAGGTTCTGGTAGTCGTCGTCGGTCTGGGCCGGCCGGTGGAGCACGTCTCCACGCTGAGCTACACAGACACTGCTGCTGTCCACACTGTTCTGTCTGCCACAGAACTCACACACCCACTGCTGCATGGGGGAGAGAAGAGGAGGAGAGGAGGAGGAGGAGAGGAGAGGAGAGGGGAGAGGAGAGGAGGAGGGGAGGAGAGGAGAGGAGGGGAGAGGGGAGAGGAGATGAGGGGGAGAGGAGAGAGGAGAGGAGAGGAGAGGAGAGGAGAGAGGAGAGGAGGAGAGGAGAGGAGGAGGAGGAGGGGAGGAGGAGAGGAGAGGAGGGGAGAGGAGACGAGGGGGAGAGGAGACGAGGGGGAGAGGAGAGAGGAGAGGAGAGGAGAGAGGAGAGGAGGAGAGGGGACGAGGGGGAGAGGAGGAGAGGAAGAGGGCTGTTTTATTCCTTTACTTCTGTGTAGGCCTATGTAACCAGTTTATATGAACATTAACACAAAATGTAAAAATGAACAGAACAGGTCCTGAGAGTTCAGAGAAAAATGCTGAGAAACCAAAGCTAGACTTCAAAATATTTAAAGAGCAATTGAATGAAGGGACAGATAAAAGGAGAAATAAATGACAACTATATGAGAAAAATTGAAAGAAAGAAAGAAAAAACAACTGCATAGGCTAAATGAACAAATGAATGAAGTAGAAAAGTGCACTCAGTAGAGTGCAGATCACGCATACCTACACAACATTCAGCAACTCGTCTTTGCTCAAAGGACTGTATGATTTATTTTGATCATAAAAGTCTCATAAAGTCATAATATACGTGAACAGATACATTCACAGCTCCTCCTGCTCACCCAGCTCTGCACTCATCAGCACACCTCCGTCTGCCATGACGGCAGCCACACGCCACCCCCTCACTCTCGCTCGCCCACTCACTCACTCACCCACTCACTCACCCACACACTCACTCACTCACTCACTCACCCACTCACTCACTCACTCACTCACCCACTCACTCACTCACTCCCTCACTCACTCACTCACTCACTCACTCCACCAGAGTCCTGCGCGGGTCTGATTTTCAAGATCCGGTTCCGCCCGGCCCCGCGACGTGCAGTACCGATCCTGCTCCGCGAACCCGCACATATGATCAATCAGTACCGCAACCCACCCCGCCCCGCAGACATGAGACCCGCGCTCCGATCCGGAACCGCATCTATATAATAACCGTTAATCTGCAGTGCAAACATTTTGTAGTGAACCTAACGAAACTGCCACCGTTTCACACGGGAGGCGAACAGCAGTCTTTCTGGCCGAGACTCGTCAGCTTTTAGCAGCTGCTAGCTCACTAACCAGCTGGATAGCTCTGCTATCAGACACAGACAGTTACAGCAAGCAAAGTGACTTACCAGCTATTTCCAATATGTCCGGTATAATCCATACTGCCTTTATGATCGCTGTTGGAGGAACGTAAATCCACGTTGGGATGAGACCTCTCCACTTTCACGCTATCCATCCATGACATGTTGTTGCCTGTTGCTATGAAAACAGCCAGTGTGTATGACTGTAGTGGAAGCTAACGTTAGCCTACTATATTATCTGTCCGACTCGTATTGTCTCCAATCAATCACCTTGACCGCAGCTGAGTTTTAAATGTTTTGTGCAGTCCATATAGCGTCACACATTGCACAGTATGCGCATACTTGAAACGATGCCGGTTATGTAAACAAAGCGAAAACGTGCGTCAGAAACTTTTCTGCCAGACACACCCCCCCTGCCAGACACACCCCCTGTCTCCATCTGAGTGCAACAGAAAAACATACATGGCTCATACGTTGTCGTTGTTCCACCCGCCGCCCGTCCGCAATTTACAGAAGTGTATTTTTTACCCGCCCCCCGCGTTTTTTTGCGGGTACCCGGCGGGGCCCCGCGGAACCCTGACCCGGTGCAGGACTCTGCACTCCACTAGCTTAGCATGACTGGTGTCTCAAATTGTCAAGACTGCTCTTCAACACAAAGGGCCCTATCTTATGCCTGGTGCAAGGGCAAGGGCAAGTGTTGTCATTGCTAGTTTTTATAGCACTCAAAATCTCCCTTTTTTCCCTTTTAATGACCACTGACCCAGTGACAACTGACCCAGTGAAACATGTCCTTTAAAGGTCCCATTCCGTGCAAAAGCTGTTTTTACTTGTAAATGCATATATACTGCTGTCATCCCTCCCTGTAATGAGTGGCCACAACCTCAGAACTGCCACAGTTGGATTTGTCCCTATCCAGCTTCCCCCTGCAGTCTCCTTCAAGCCACGCCCCCTAACGCTCTGTTTCCCCAGATGGGGGATTGGGACGTCACGATGGTCCTCAAGCATACTGCGCGGGTCTCTCTCACACAAGCTACCTGCACCATTTTGTCTATAGCCACAAAATTAACACTTCTAGCTGGAGCGACGCAAACTGTACGTAATCCAGCAACTGCGGAGGTGCATTCGGTAAGTCTAGGCATTTTGAGATGTCCTCTTTAGCGTAGCAACGTTAAGTTAGCGATAGCGTTAGGTGTGGACACAACCTAGCGTGCTGGTCCACAGACGCTAATCTGATTGGCCGCTGGGAGCCTGGGGCGGGCTCTCCCTCAGCGGCCAATGGGAACTGTTAGTTCTGAATATATTATAGAAACAGACCATTCTTGGGACGCAACGAGATGAGGAAGGGACAACTCCGTCACAACAAACGGGGTTGCTATATTTTCGACAAATGAATCCAGAATCATGTTTTATGGACCAGAGACACACGTTTTTAAGAGGTTACAGCTGCACGAATTGGGACCTTTAATGAACTAACCCAGTGAAACATGTCCTTTAATGAACTGACCCAGTGAAACATGTCCTTTAATGAACTGACCCAGTGAAACATGTCCTTTAATGAACTGACCCAGTGGTAATTAAAAGAGAAAAAGGAGATTTTGAGTGCTAGAAACTAGCAAAGACAATGCTTGCCCCTTGCACCGCGCGTAAGATGGAGCCCAAAAACTTTCCCTAACTTGCAAGCTACAGTAAACATTCCATGTTTCCAACCGAGCAGCCCCACTGTTCACTGGTGTGCCCGCGCAGGAGTGAGTGAGTAGAGGCTGACATTTTTTCGGGAGTCCCGTGGGTCCCGGGACCACACACACACACACACACACACACACACACACACACACACGACCGAACACATGATCCCATCCAGGCTCGAAGACTCAAACACACTGAGCAGAAATAAATAATCACTCACGCTGTTCTGTATGGAGCTCAGAGACGACAAGGCAGCACTACATTTCCCACAATTCACTGGGCTCTGAAAAGTTTCAAGGCCTGAGGCTGAGCAGAGGGTGAAGAGAGATGAACAAGTTAACATGAAGTCCCTCTGCTATCAGATTTGTAGTGTGTGTGTGTGTGTGTGTGTGCGTGTGCGCGTGCGTGTGTGTGTGTGCGTGTGTATGTGTGTGCGTGTGTGTGTGTTTGTGTGTGTGTCACTAACCTTTGCTGACATCCACTAGTTTTCCAATACTGAGGGAGAGAACATTCACATTGGCCTTCAACCTGCTTTCCCCTTCCATCACCTCACCTACTGAAATAACAATAATAGTAATCATAATAAACATAAAGAAAGTAGAACTTTATTGTCATTGTTACACAACAGAGAGAGATGGAGGGAGGGAGAGAGAGCTGGATGGAATGAGAGAGGGGAGGGAGAGAGAGTGAGAGAGAGAGGGGAGGGAGAGAGAGTGTGAGAGAGAGAGGAGAGGGAGAGAGAGAGAGAGAGAGAGAGGGGAGGGAGAGAGAGTGTGAGAGAGAGAGAGGGGAGGGAGAGAGAGTGTGAGAGAGAGAGAGGAGAGGGAGAGAGAGAGAGAGAGAGAGAGAGAGAGAGGGGAGGGAGAGAGAGTGTGAGAGAGAGAGAGAGAGAGAGAGAGAGAGAGTGAGAGATAGAGAGGCAAAATAAGTATAAAGGCCCATTCACATCTAGATCATCATCTCTAGATAGTCATCTGACCTGGACTCGAGTCACACTTTGAATGGCTTGAGACTTGACTTGATGCATGAAGAGAAGACTTGAGACCAGACTAGAGAAGGTTTCTAAAGTCTTCACTTGAGATCTTGTGTTTGTGTAAACGACTCCGATTGAAAGAGTGATGAGATTTGTTCCAGCAGACGACTGAAGTTCAATTCTGTTTTCTGAATTTGTATGGAAGTTTTTATCCCATTAAAACATAATTGCATTGAAAAGTCCTAGATTTAGTTTTCTTTAAAGGAACGCGCCAACATTTTGGGAGATTCGCCTATTTTCCATATTCCCGATAGTAAGAGGAGAAGATAGATGCCCTTCTTTTCTCTGTGCGCACACTTAGCACAATGACTGGTAGTCGAATACACATTGCAACAGCGCCAAAAGAATCTCATGTACTCTCATGTACAGTACATATTGTGACGCGTGCTTTCACCAGTCTATGAAATAATAATGTACAATTACGAGACATTGTAAAAAAATAAAAATAAAATAAAACTTAAATTGATACTGGATTCTTGTTTGTTCTGACTTGATTTGAGACTTGTGCCTCAATATTTGGGTCTGACTTGGGACTCGAGCAAAGTTCTATAGCTAAGTTGTGATGTTATAAGTTGTTGTTGTTATACTGTAGTTATTGTTGTGGGAAACACAAGCACTACGGACGACTTCAGTCTTTTGACAGTCAGAGTTACAGCTCTGGTGTGAACGGGCCTGAACTCACCTCTGGGCAGGAGAGGAGGAGGGGCGGAGGGGGGAGGAGGGGCGAAGGGGGGAGGAGGGGGGCAGAAGGAGGGGGGAGGAGGTGGGCAGAAGGAGGGGGGAGGAGGTGGGCGGAAGGAGGGGGGAGGAGGGCGGGGGTGGGGCAGGGAGGCGGGGCCAGGCTGCTTCAGCGTTTTCAGCTGACGGGGAGGCAGCGGCGGGGGGGCAGGGCCTGAGAGAGAGAGAGAGAGAGAGAGAGAGAGAGAGAAGGGTTATGCCGGGATCAGATTATACAATACTTTTTTGTCTTTCACGATGTCACCATGTCAGACTAGGCAATCATACCGTCATAAATTCGTGAAGTGTTTTCGCCGGGAGACTGACAAGTCTGACCCCGACCAGAACTGCCAACTCTGACCGTCGCAGAAAATCGGGAACGACCGGCACGCCTCAAGTCCATTTTCTCACACAGTGAAACACAAAATCATAAACGAACCTCACGGAGCAAAAACATGACTGACAGCGCACAGGCAGGCAAGGCAGACCAACAGCAGCACCATGTAGCAGCACCATGTAGCAGCACCAAGCGAGAAATATAGGCTACACTACATTTTTAATTACGGTAATTAAAAAAGAAATATGAAAAGCCTAGCCGCCCGCTTGTCATGACTCATGTGAGTGAGCTAATATGGTTACGGGGGACGCTCTGTCTCTCTGAACAAGGAGTGAGTGAGTTACTATGGTTACGGGGGATGCTCTGTCTCTTTGAACCAGGAGTGAGTTACTATGGTTACGGGGGATGCTATTCGGGCCCGACGCTGGAAATGTGTCACCTGCGACCAAATCATGTTAATATGGGGCTGAATTGACGTAGTCTGAGCCGGGCATTAGAGGGTGACATTCTGCAGGCCTGCCTAGCTATTCTACATGCATTGCTCCTTTACTGTGAAGGTGCTCCATGTGGCATTTGATTGTGGCTTTTGATCTTGATTGACCTCGGTGGTTCACCACTTCTCACCTCCTACACATGTGTAGGAGGAGAGAAGTGAGACTGCCAGTAAACTGCCACTTTTCTGTCTGCTGTCTTCTGTCTTCTGTCAGTCAAACAAGAAATGTGTCCATTGAAATGAAATTGATCTTTGTTTTTGTTTTAGACTGTGCTCGGTCATGCGTGTCATGAGTGCAAGTGTGCGTCCGCAGCTAATTTCACGTCAACACCAGTGGGGCGGCTTGGTTGATATGGTTGGAAAGCTACTTGCGAGTTAAGGGAAGTTTTGTTAGCAGTTGTGTTGAAGAGCATTCTTGACAATTTGAGGCACCATGTCCTGTTTTAGCTGCCGTGTGCAGGTTAACTGTTAGCTAGAGAGTGGCAGTACAGTCGTGTTTTAGCTGCAGGTTAACTGTAAGCTAGAGGAGTGGCAGTGCTGTGGTGTTTTAGCTGCAGTGTGCAGGTTAACGGTAAGCTAGCAGAGTGGCAGTACTGTTGTGTTTTAGCTGCAGCGTGCAGGTTAACGGTAAGCTAGCGGAGTGGCAGTACAGTCGTGTTTTAGCTGCAGCGTGCAGGTTAACGGTAAGCTAGCAGAGTGGCAGTACTGTCGTGTTTTAGCTGCAGTGTGCAGGTTAACGGTAAGCTAGAGGAGTGGCAGTACTGTTGTGTTTTAGCTGCAGCGTGCAGGTTAACGGTAAGCTAGAGGAGTGGCAGTACTGTCGTGTTTTAGCTGCAGCGTGCAGGTTAACGGTAAGCTAGAGGAGTGGCAGTACTGTTGTGTTTTAGCTGCAGTGTGCAGGTTAACGGTAAGCTAGCAGAGTGGCAGTACTGTCGTGTTTTAGCTGCAGTGTGCAGGTTAACGGTAAGCTAGAGGAGTGGCAGTACTGTTGTGTTTTAGCTGCAGTGTGCAGGTTAACGGTAAGCTAGAGGAGTGGCAGTACTGTCGTGTTTTAGCTGCAGCGTGCAGGTTAACTGTAAGCTAGTGGAGTGGCAGTACTGTTGTGTTTTAGCTGCAGCGTGCAGGTTAACAGTAAGCTAGAGGAGTGGCAGTACTGTTGTGTTTTAGCTGCAGCGTGCAGGTTAACGGTAAGCTAGAGGAGTGGCAGTACTGTTGTGTTTTAGCTGCAGCGTGCAGGTTAACGGTAAGCTAGAGGAGTGGCAGTACTGTTGTGTTTTAGCTGCAGCGTGCAGGTTAACGGCAAGCTAGAGGAGTGGCAGTACAGTCGTGTTTTAGCTGCAGCGTGCAGGTTAACGGTAAGCTAGAGGAGTGGCAATACTGTCGTGTTTTAGCTGCAGCGTGCAGGTTAACGGTAAGCTAGAGGAGTGGCAGTACTGTCGTGTTTTAGCTGCAGCGTGCAGGTTAACGGTAAGCTAGAGGAGTGGCAGTACTGTTGTGTTTTAGCTGCAGCGTGCAGGTTAACGGTAAGCTAGAGGAGTGGCAGTACTGTCGTGTTTTAGCTGCAGCGTGCAGGTTAACGGTAAGCTAGAGGAGTGGCAGTACTGTCGTGTTTTAGCTGCAGCGTGCAGGTTAACGGTAAGCTAGCGGAGTGGCAGTACTGTTGTATTTTAGCTGCAGCGTGCAGGTTAACGGTAAGCTAGAGGAGTGGCAGTACAGTCGTGTTTTAGCTGCAGGGTGCAGGTTAACGGTAAGCTAGCGGAGTGGCAGTACGGTCGTGTTTTAGCTGCAGCGTGCAGGTTAACGGTAAGCTAGAGGAGTGGCAGTACTGTTGTGTTTTAGCTGCAGCGTGCAGGTTAACGTAAGCTAGAGGAGTGGCACTACTGTCGTGTTTTAGCTGCAGTGTGCAGGTTAACGGTAAGCTAGCGGAGTGGCAGTACTGTGGTGTTTTAGCTGCAGCGTGCAGGTTAACGGTAAGCTAGCGGAGTGGCAGTACTGTCGTGTTTTAGCTGCAGCGTGCAGGTTAACGGTAAGCTAGAGGAGTGGCAGTACTGTTGTGTTTTAGCTGCAGTGTGCAGGTTAACGGTAAGCTAGAGGAGTGGCAGTACTGTCGTGTTTTAGCTGCAGTGTGCAGGTTAACGGTAAGCTAGAGGAGTGGCAGTACTGTTGTGTTTTAGCTGCAGCGTGCAGGTTAACGGTAGCTAGAGGAGTGGCAGTACTGTCGTGTTTTAGCTGCAGCGTGCAGGTTAACGGTAAGCTAGCGGAGTGGCAGTACTGTTGTGTTTTAGCTGCAGCGTGCAGGTTAACGGTAAGCTAGCGGAGTGGCAGTATTGTCGTGTTTTAGCTGCAGCGTGCAGGTTAACGGTAAGCTAGCGGAGTGGCAGTATTGTCGTGTTTTAGCTGCAGTGTGCAGGTTAACGGTAAGCTAGCGGAGTGGCAGTACTGTCGTGTTTTAGCTGCAGCGTGCAGGTTAACGGTAAGCTAGAGGAGTGGCAGTACTGTCGTGTTTTAGCTGCAGCGTGCAGGTTAACGGTAAGCTAGCGGAGTGGCAGTATTGTCGTGTTTTAGCTGCAGCGTGCAGGTTAACGGTAAGCTAGCGGAGTGGCAGTATTGTCGTGTTTTAGCTGCAGTGTGCAGGTTAACGGTAAGCTAGAGGAGTGGCAGTACTGTCGTGTTTTAGCTGCAGCTGCAGTTGAAACTCCTCGCTGTCAGGCAGGGATGTATTACCGAACGGGCCCAGGGGCCCAAGAGCTCAGGGGGCCCATAACCCAGAGCCTCTTCACAGGGCCACGGCATCTCTTGCCCAGGCCTGGGACAAACTGATCCCTCACAAGTGATATGGTATTCAAAATAGTGGTCCAAGTCTAGATGAGGATACAAACTCACCTATCTTGTCTACATACTTAGTATCTCTTTTCCACTCTTTTCCTCATTATCTCTCTCATGATTAAAGTCTTCCCACATTCCCACATCGCCCTGCTGTAAATTACCCATGTTTTAATACATTTTTGAAAGCTGTGGTGCAAAATAAAATGTGAAAGGAGGTAGGAAGGAGAGGCTGGTAGCAAAGGCAAGTCTGAACGGACAGGGGAGAGTTT
>NC_139628.1:31250760-31293260 GCF_964638095.1 Poromitra crassiceps
TTCTACAATTCTGCTGCTCTCTGAGACACTTCAGTAAACCAGGCGCATGACTGGCTGGTTTACCAGGCTAACACTTCAGGCCCGCCCCTTTACTTTCATATCTTTATTGTTTCTTCATAGTCAGTGCATTGAACTGAACTCTCTATGGATCTCTGTAGCTACTCTGAGAGACTCTACATTTGGGTCCTGAAACCTTGTCATTGAGGAATCAGACAGATCCTAAACTGCTATGAACACTATTATGTTCTATATCTTTAGGCTTCAGTGTGCAAAAGTGTTATTTTGCCAACGATGGACACAAGTTATCTATTATCAATCAAAATAAGTATCAGGATTTGGTATCATTTTTGTCATTGTTTGTCAAAATGTCCTTTCTATCTCACTTTGAAATCACACTCTTCAGTGTGAAATTAACAGCAGCTATCATCCAGATGCCGTTTGATTGGAAAGTCTGTCGGTTCTACAAAACCCTTTGGGGCGAAACGAAACTGATTTCTTACACTTTACACCAGTGATGCTCAACCCTTTTCATTATCAAGGACCCTTAAGTTAGTCCATATTAGAGTGACAGACCCCCATTTGATAAGGTTGTGTCTCTCAAACCCAAATCTATTTATTGTATATTGCTACATGTTATTTTGTCTATAGGTTGCTGGGGACCCCCTGGATCCCCTCAAGGACCCCTGGCGGTCCCATGTTGAGAACTACTTATACGATTCAGAATGTACTTGGTATGTAATTTTTTTGTATAGATGGTTTCAATTTGACAAAATAAACATTCTAAATGACCCCCAGCTTACTTCCTGTTGCAGTGTTTGCTAGTACAATAACTAGCAGGACATAAGCTAGGTTCCAAACTGTTGCCTAGCAACACAATTCCGTGAAAACCATCTTCTAAATGAACCTGGGTGGCTGGGAGACAAAAGGGCATCAAACCTGATAAGAGAGATTCCATCTTGACTGATAGTCTGTCCCACACACACACACGTCTCTAATTTGACAAGTCAACAGTCTATCAGAAGTGAAAGCACCACATTTCTTCCTCATACTTCAGAATAACGGTTTGCGATAATATCTGATTTCCATGGCTTGTGGCAGCTACACATTAATAACAACCAAAAGCATTTACCTTTGTCGTGGTCTGCCAGCGATTTGAAGACCGAGAGCAAGTGTTTCTCTCGCTGCAGCTTTCTGAAGTGTGTGTGTGTTCAAAGTCTAAACTGCCACGCTGGTTGCCTGTCTTGTGTCAGGAAGTTGGTGCCTAGCAGTTGCATGAGAGAAACGACAGAAATGAAAGCTGAAGGAGAAAGAAAGAAAGAAAGAAAGAAAGAAAGAAAGAAAGAAAGAAAGAAAGAAAGAAAAGCAAGCACCTACAGGTTTGTCAATCACAACTTCAGAGAGAAACTCCTCTTAATATAATTGGTTAAATATGATCTTTATTGTCACAGGTAGGTGACCTCTCCTCACACTGTGTGCAATACGGTGATGGGGACAGTTCAAACACACATACTTTTAGTGAGAATACTATTCATTTATTAGTCTGAATGACCAAACTCATTCCAACACTGTTTACTAGAAAAGTGCTTTCAATTCTTCTCATTTATAAACTGCTCTAGATAACGGAACAGGAGACAGACATTGCAAGATTTACACACATCATGGGTCACAATTAATTATTATAATTACAAAGGTCATTTGAATTCATGAAAAGAGTATGTTAAACTTGTTTTAGCAAAAGAAAAGTGCATTTATCTCCAAGCTACATTCCTCTATAATGAATACTGATAGTCACAGTATGCTATTGTGTAAACTCTGTCTCTGTTATTGATTAGGAATGATTGGCAACATAGTGATTGAATGGTGAATGTACAGTACAGTAGTATTTGCATAGTCTTCTGTATGCAACTTTTACTTTTTACATTGCATGTTGACGTCTAGTTGTCTCTGCACCGCCTGCATCCAGGGGCGGACTGGGATCATAATTCAGGCCGGGCATTAGATACCAAGCCGTCCAGGCCGATACGGGCCGACGCGCGTGCCGGCGTCCGAAGGGCGGCGGCGAAAAATTTGGGCCGTTTGAAGCTCAATTTGGGCCGTTTGAAGCCCAATTTGGGCCGTTTGAAGCCAGATTTGGGCCGTTTGAAGCCCAATTTGGGTCGTTTAAAGCCGGATTTGGGCCGTTTGAAGCCCAATTTGGGCCAAGTTAAATTTTACAATGAGATGCACCCACTTTAAACCTGAATAAAGTAATAAAACCACTAGTAAACCAGTAGGCGGCGCCTGGCCTGCTGTTCAGTGAGTGGCCTGGCCTGGCCTGCAAAAAAAAAAAAAAAAAAACTTTTTGCAGGCCAGGCCAGGCCAGGCCACCGGGCATTTGCCCGACGTGCCCGATTATGCAGTCCGCCCCTGCCTGCATCAGTATTTACTCTGAAACTCTATACTGTAGATTATCAATATTTGTAAAAGTCTCCCTACCATCAAGAGTGATTCTGATTGGTTTGGTCTCTGCACCCTACCATCAAGAGTGATTCTGATTGGTTTGGTCTCTGCACCCTACCATCAAGAGTGATTCTGATTGGTTTGGTCTCTGCACCCTACCATCAAGAGTGATTCTGATTGGTTTGGTCTCTGCACCCTACCATCAAGAGTGATTCTGATGTGTTTGGTCTCTGCACCCTACCATCAAGAGTGATTCTGATTGGTTTGGTCTATGCACCCTACCATCAAGAGTGATTCTGATTGGTTTGGTCTTTCATTATAAGTAAGGAATGTCCAATTCTTGAGTCGATTACTTATTAACACTCACTGCAGGAAGTCATCTTTCTTAGTGCAACTTACAGTAAGTCCCTCTGCTATCAGATTGATCTTAGATTTGTTGTGTGTGTGTGTGTGTGTGTGTGTGTGTGTGTGTGTGTGTGTGTGTGTGTGTGTGTGTGTGTGTGTGTGTGTACGTCTGTCCGTCCCCTGAAGTCGGAAGTTTACAAACACTTAGTTTGAACTCATTCAAACTATTTTTTTTTATCATTCCTCAGATTTTATGTAACAAACTATGGTTTGGCAAGTCGGTTAGGACATCTACTTTGTGCATGACACAAATAACTTTTCCAAAAATAGTTTACAGATTATTTCACTTATAATTCACTACATCACAATCCCAGTGGGTCAGAAGTGTACATACACAAAGTTGACTGTGTCTTTAAACAGCTTGGGAAATTCCAGAAAATCATAAGAGGCTTCTGGCAAATTTGGTTTCCCCTGCTTGTGTATCTTCTGACGCGTTCCATTTGTACTGGGAACTTGGAATTCCCCACCGACATCACCTGAACTCAGATTTCCTACTAAACTCCTCAGGGTAACCTCATCAACGCTTGGATCCCACTGCCCTTGGGGGCAGAACACACCTACGCAGCATTAAAGCGCCGGGATTACGAATATCGCATTTAGCTCCTTATCAGTCGTACACACAATACTGTCTAACTTCTATCTGTGGACATGTTGCTACAGCGTTTGTATGTGCAAAGTACCGCATCACCTGGTATTATCAACTGGTATTGCTAACAATGGCTAGCCTGGCTAGTATAGAGCTAACCGTGAATGGATTTCAGATTTCCATTTTACTGGAATGCGGTCAACTCGGGGGTGACGTCATTCCCAGCTGGGACTTCCCAGTTCTGAGGGAAATGACATGCAGAATCCGCCTCAATTTTACACGCGGATAAAATAAAAAATATTTTCAGTTTTTGTGAAGTTATTTCCCGTGAATGGATTTTCATACTGTAAAATGTTTTAAATGTAATGTGACAAAACAACACAAAAGAACGATGCACCACCAAGGGAAAGACATATATTCAGGGCTACAAATCTTGTCCCTGGTTGGTGTGTTACTCGCGCCCCTCCAGCGCCTGCAGCACGGCTCTGAAGATGGCGGCCACGGCCACGGCGCCCGGGTCGGGCAGCGTTACCCGCTCTGCCGCGATGTAGCTGGCACGCCCCGCCCGCGCCGTGAGGTCACGCGTCGACTCCGCCCCCGACGCCGCTTTCTGGAGAGAGAGCGAGATTCATTTTCTTGCTCAAGGCACTTCAAGGCCATCAGCAATGGTTTATGGGAAAACTCATGATGCATTATTATTGTTATCAGTTATTTTCAGGCCTATATTTACAAAATAATGACACGGGTAAGGATACATACAGTCTATTCTGTAAATATTAAGTATAGAATATTAAGTACTGTAACACTGGGCTTTCCAAACTGGATATATAGCATTTTGGTATATGACATTTCACATCAGTTATCTCTGTAATCTAATTTAATTTGAGGATTGGCATTGAAAGGAAAAAGCAGCTTGCAGTACAGCCAAACTCTCCACCTGGGGGCGCTGCAGTCAGCTGTACACCTATAATAAAAGCTGTGTGCTGATCAGGTGCTGATACTGTGAGTGTATTACTGTACCTGTACAGCTGCCTGCAGTACAGCCATCTCTCCACCAGGCGGCACTGTGCGCAGCTTCATCAGTTCATCCACTGCAGGGCACAGCGCATCCAACTGGAGAGGGAGAGAGGAATGCAGAAAAAGATGGAAAATTACAAAGAATCTATGAAAAGTATGATTAAAAGCAGTAATGCACACATTATATTAGAGACAGGAACTGTGTTTCTCACCATTGTTCTGTCTCCTGGGTCAGCACCACCATATCTGCAAGACAGCAGACTTTGATTTATTTATCCTCTCACTTCTCCCATCTTTCTATTCAAAATGTAAAATTCCCAAACCGACAAACAACAGTTTATACACTCAAAGTCAAATTCACTGATTTTCCATTTTCCTCTCTCCTTTTCTCTTTTACAGGCCTCTTCTTCCCATCCATCAGTCTGTATTTCTAAAAAAAACCTACAAATATTCTCTCTCTCTCTCTCTGTCCATCCCTCCACCCCTACCTCCTCATGGCTTGTGTCCCAGCATGCAATGCGTTGGCCCAGGCTGCACCATCGCTCCGGCCCTCGGTCACGTGACCAGCTGCCGCGGTCAGGAAGAGACTGTACAACTGAGAGAGAGAGAGAGAGAGTGTGTGTGTGTGTGTGTGTGTGTGTGTGTGTGTGTGTGTGTGTGTGTGTGTGTGTGAAGATTAAGTTAAGGTTAGCGTGGTAAAAACCATCCTGATAACATTCTGTTTCGCTCTACGTATCAGTCTGGACTCCAGGTCGTCAACCGTGTTTTCAGTGGGTGGGAGTACTTGCCTTGACAGGCAACTCTTTCAGCCAATCAGCATTGCTAAATCCAATCCAAATCCAGTCGGAAGAACAGTGAAAACGTCTTTTTGGCCGAGAAACTCTGCTGGTACATACTCCTGTTCTTGTTTAATTGTTGTTACGTCTATTAATGCAATAACTGCACTTATGGCTGTGTTTACTCTACTAACGTTTAGTGCTCATTGCTTTGGGAGCCGCCATACTGTTTTGCCAGCGGCGTCCCTGATTGGCCGATTACGTTGTCAACTACGAGGCAGGTTCCTGATTGGCCCGTACACCAGTGTTTCCCCTACTATTGCCTTGAGCCAGACTCGACTACACTACACTCAACTCTGGTGTGTGTATATAAAAATTCCCTGTTTGATCCTAAACGATCAAACAATGGCGGGAAACGTACCGCTCCCGAAGACCCGCCCATCTTCTCCTGCACCAATCCAGCGAGGACTGACAGCAGTTGCCCCGGGCAACCAGGGACCACATGACTCTGGAGCCACCCCTGAATGGCTAAGAGAGGATTTTCAAAAAATGTGTGTTACATATTTTATGTATTGTACCTTTTTCTATCTTTGTTAATGTTTTGCGATTGAATGATTCATTGTGTGTATGTGGATGCATCATGCGTATGCAGTGTGTGTCTGTGTGTTTGTGTGTGTGTGTGTGTGTTTCCGTCCTACCTTTAGCAGCCTGTGCGTGTGTATTGCCACAGTCTCCGTCCCCGGCAGCGCGGTCCAGAGCGTTGAGTTCCTCCTGTCGCTCTAACAGAGCACAGCAGATCTTCTCTAAAGCCTCACGCAGCACTGCACTCAGCGGGCCTGCGGGCAGGAAAACACAACAACAAAGACAAATATTCTTACCATTATTATTATGATCATCATCATTATTAGTAGTAGTATTATTATTATTATTATTATTATTATTATTGTTGTTGTTGTTGTTGTTGTCGTTGTTAATGCCCAGTGAGGACATCTTTGGAGAGTGTTACCATGGAGACGAGTGACCTGCCACCATGTTGGAGGAGTGAGAGCAAAAGGAAAGATACGGTTATCAGCCCTCCTGACTAAGTCCTGCATGGTGGATCCACTATACAGGCTCTGTAGTTGCATCACAAATCTAATCTCCTTGCGGTCGTGTCTGGCTCCATCATGGAGGAACACTGGAGAGACACCTGCGTGTAAATATGACTAAATGTATAACCGAGCTACAGAAAGAGAGACAGCTGAAAAAGCCTGCTGTGGTGTTGCTGTAGATCAGCGATACCCAACTTGCTTTCCCTGGGGGCCACTTTTGCGAAATGACAGGAAGCCAGGAGCCAGGTAATAAACAAACATTTACATATTTCTTTCTGTAGTGGATTGTAGGTTTTTGGGGTGCCACTTACTTTTTCGCCCTTCTTCAGTACATTGACTGGATATATTATGTCAGTTTTATGCATTTTATTTTGCCATCCTAAAGCACTCTGAGCTACTGTCTTTGTATGAACGGTGCACTATCAATAAAAGTGCATCATCATTATCATTAAGTAGTCCAACCTTCAGAGTGTGTTTCGTCCTGTGGCCGCGTGCCCGTGGCTGGAGGCTCCGCGGTGAAGTCGCGCCCGCTCACACACGCACTGCTGAGGTTGGGCCAGGCGGGGGCGCCGGTCTTAGCATCTGGACGGGACAGGAGAGGGTCAGTACAGCGTGTGCATCTGCTTTGTGTGTGTGTGTGTGTGTCTCTGTGTGTGTGTGTGTGTGTGTGTGTGTTTGTGCGTTCCCACCAAACAGCCTGAGGATTTCCCGGTCGGCCCTCATCAGAGTCAGCGACACTCCCGCCATCTCCAGTGACGTCATGAACGAGCCCGACATCGCCCTGGCCACCACCAGTCCACGCCCCTCTGTCACCATGGAGACCACCAAACACATTCCATAACCACCACAGAGAGGTTAATACAGAGGTCAAACTTTCTGAAGGAGATTCGAGTGCTTCTTTCAGTTTGAACATTTTGAAAACAATTCATTACTACAGGGTTCCCACACCTTATTAAACATCAAACTCAACGACGTTTCAAGGCCCAATTCCCTCAAATTCCAGGATGCAATCCAGCATAGTTTGAAACATGGTTAACCCATTGATATCTCTGTGTGTATATCCCTCATTTGTTGCCAGATCACGCGAGTATTGCTTGTTTCTCTCATGCGATCTGGCAACACTGCTCACAGGCAACAATTAAAAAGAGAGAGAGGCTTGAATGTGTCAAGTGAACACTTCTTAACTGTGCTGTTACACACTAACTAAAAAACACACAAAACAATATCAAAATAACCAGCGTATGAATTCAAGCACTTTCATTTTTTTCCCACCTAAAATTCACAAACTTTCAAGGATTTCAAGGTCGGACCAGTGGGTACCAGTGTTAGTACCGTAAATTCCGGACTATAAGCCGCGGCTTTTTTCCCGTTTTTTGGCCCCTGCGGCTTATATAACGGTGCGGCTTATCTATGGATTTTTTCAGAATTTTTTTTTCAAATACAAATAAAATCTCTCTTTTTTAGCACTCTTTCTACCTATAAATCCACTTCTGTTTTAATTTCCTCTGTTGCCCTCTTTTCACCACACCGCGGACACTGTGTGCACTGTCGAAATAAACAAAGGTGTTGTGTTATGTTGTTTTGTTGAAATGTTACGGTAATACGGTAAATGGGAGCTTCCTCAAACAGCCAACAATCCCCTCTGTGCGTGAACCCTTACATATGGTAATTACGGTAAGCAAAGTTCATCAGCCCGGAATCACAACAAGACGAGCAGTCTCTCTCTCACTTACCATGGGGAAGGTACGCAGAAATTCACACGAAGCAGCTTTCAAGCTGAAAGCAGTCGAACTCGCACTAAAAGAGGGAAACAGAGCAGCCGCGCGTAACCTGGGCATCGATGAGTCAATGGTGAGGCGTTGGACGGTGCAGCAGGAGGAACTGTCTCAGTGTAAGAAGACAAAAAAGTCCTTCAGAGGCCACAAAAGCAGATGGCCGGAACTTGAAGATTCCCTTGAGGACTGGGTGTTGACCCAGAGAGCAGACGGCCGAGGCGTTTCCACGGTGCAGATCCGACAGAAGGCCAAAACAGTCGCCACCGAGATGAAAATTGAACATTTCAGAGGTGGGCCATCTTGGTGCTTCCGATTCATGAGACGAAAGGGACTGTCCGTCCGGGGGAGAACTACTGAACAACTCCCTCCCGACTACCAGGAGAAAATCACAAACTTCGGCGAATTCACACAAAGGAAGATCACGGAATATTATAGGAGTGTGAAAACATCCACAATCACCAACGGGTTCCAAAACGCTGGACTGCTGCGGGATGAAGAGGATGACGCCGCCACAGCTGGCGCTGAGGGCCGTCAGAGGCTTCAGAGGCTGTTCGATGCCGACAGTGATGAAGAGGAGTTCGTTGGTTTTGAGTGACAATGAAGGAGAGAGGAGAGTGGTTGACGAAGCCACCCTGAACCTGTTCGTTTCCGACACTGAAGATGAGGACTTTGGTGGTTTCAGTACGCAGGAAGAAGAGGAAGACGAGGATTAGTGACTTGACTTCTCTGGTTACAGGTTTGCTGCACATATAGCCTATTGTTGTGTGATTTTGTCTGGGGATTAGTGACCTGACTTTTGTTTTGTTTTGTTGAAATGTTAATAAATGGGAGCTTCCCCAAACAGCGATCTCTTTCCCGACATTCCTCTCTGTGCACGAACCCTTTCATATGGTAATGAAACATCAAAACACCCGCGGCTTATAGACCGGTGCGGCTTATAGAAGAAAAAAATAGTCAATTTTGGTCCCGCGGCTTATAGACCGGTGCGTCTTATAGTCCGGAATTTACGGTAATTAGAAAAAAGTTGAAGTCTACGTACTTAGAGTTTGATTACACACACACCCCTTACCCAGACAGATGATGGCAGCTCTAGTGACCACAGCCATCTCCAGACAAGACAATGCTCCAAGGTTGTTCACACACAAAACCACGTTGTCTCCTGTGTGTAGAAAGAGAGGGTGAACAGACCTGCACACTACTGCTGCAACACACAGACACACACACACACACACACACACACACAGACACAGACACACACACACACAGTATTTACAGTACCTGATTTCAGAGGCAGATGTGATTGGCTGTCGGGGTTGGTCATGTGGTCGATCATGGTCTTCACCACCTCATCTGCAGATGCCACCTGACAGAATAATGAAAGAAAGAAAGAAAAAGAAAGAAAGAAAATAATGACAATAATAATGGCAAAGAGGTCAAATTGTATATGGAGTCATATGAATGGTAGCCCTATTGAGGCTGTGATTGGTTGAATTTGAACCTCCTCACCTTGGACCGCTTGATGCCAGGTTCACCATGGATTCCTGAAGAGGAGAGGGAACATCAGCTGACATTTAGAAACGATCAAGCTCACGGCCCTCTATATCTTCCTCTCTCTCTCTCTCTCTTCCTCTATCCATCCTTCCATCCTGCCATGTCCCTACCACAGCCGTCCGTCTCTCATTCTCTCTCTTCCTCTATCCATCCTTCCATCCTCCCATGTCCCTACCACAGCCCTCCGTCTCTCATTCTCAGACTGGGTGAAACTTGAAGAAATTGTGTTCCCCTCACCGAAGTCATGTTATCTTCCCTCTAGTGCTGCGTTCCCATGTGTCTTCATTCAGAATAACAGAACCCTAAGCAGCACGGAGGAAGGTTTAGGGCTGGGCAATTTATCAATATCATATTGATATTATATTAATATTGTGATATGAGACGAGATATCATCATACATTTTGGATATGGTGATATGGCATAAGTGTTGTCTTTTCCTGGTTTTGCGGCTGCATTGCAGTAAAGTGATGTCATTTTCTGAACTTACCAGATTGTTATTGCTGTTCTATTATTTGCCTTTACCCACTTTATAGCCACATCACCGATGATTATTTATCAAAAATCTCAGTGTGTAAATATTTTGTGAAACCACCAATAGCCAACCCTACAATATTGTTGCAATACTGATATCAAGGTATATTATTGTGATATTTGATTGTGTCCATATCGCCCAGCCCTACTACTCGCCATGTCAAGCTTTTCATTTTGGATGCCTAAACTCAGCCCTTTTTCCATCACACTTTGCCTATTCTTCTCAACCTCTCTTTCTTGAACAATTTCACCTTCTCTCTTCCCCCTCCTCCCTCACTCCCCCCTTCCCTCCCTCACCCCGCCCCTTCCTCCCTCCCTCCCTCACCCAGTCCCAGCTCCATGTCCCCTGGTGGCAGCTCGAATGATGGCAGGCAGCCTGGAACACTGCATGGAGACAGACTCACCCCCAGTGTACCTGGGGGAACACACAGAATTTAACTAAGTAAACTTTTATATCAAAGTGCTTTACATCATCTACATCGGCACAGAAAGACAAAGGGAACAAACACAAAGCACATACAAGAAAAGAAAACATTCCAAAATACAGTACACAAGACATAACACGCATACAAACACAGCAGCCAGTCACCACCCCGAACACACCCTTGAAGTTATCGCAAGTTATAGAAAGGCCTTCCTAAAAAAGTAGGTTTCTAAATGTTGCTTAAAACAGTCAACAGACTCAGCTGATCTAATAGGAATGGGGGGATATTGTGCAGGGGTCTCAAACTCAAATGACCTTGGGGCCGCTGAGTGTCCAGTCTTGTCACAAGGGGGCCACTTCATGTATTTAAAAAAAAGAGAGAAAAATGCAACCGTTCGAATTCTCAACATTAACAATTTATTCATTTATTTGAGGGACAATCTATTTTTTACATTAACAATTTATTTGTTTATTTGAGGGACTTTGTTTTCTTTTTTAGGGACAATGCACATTACTAAATTAGGCAGTGTTAATTTTCAACTGTCCCTTGGAACTCCAGCTAGAATTAGAACTGATCATAAATGTCACTTGACAGCTCAGTAATCCGCTCTGCCACTGTGTTGGCTGAAAGGCTGATGTTGCTTAAGTGACTTTTTTTTTTGGACAGATGATATAACATATAACAGAAGTGGAATATTGGCCAGAATGACATGAACATTTGGAAACTTATTCAGCGGGTAGCCGCGGCCTTTTGCCTTTGGTAGTTTGCATGGACAACTGGTTTTGGTTGGATGACTTAAGTGACCACTCGTAGTGTAAGGGCTTAATAGCTCGTAAATGTAGGCAGGAGCAAACCCGTGTAGTGTCTTATAAGCAATTTAAAGAATCTTAAAATCAATGCTGAACTTCACTGGCAGCCAATGCAGTGAGGCTAAAAGAGGAGTGATGTGAGATACGGACAGTCCTATAATAGCCATGAATGAAAAGGTATCTATGAAAAGGTATCCCATAGCCACCCAGCAGTTAAGACTGAGCCAACAGATGAAGACTCACCAATCCCCTTCAACACCTCTGTCACCTTGGTAACAATCTGGTCCAATGAGCAGCCTTCTTCTGCTAGTGCTCCTGCCAGCTGGTGACAAGACGAGGTCTCATTACATCTTTAAAGGCACTTGTGCAAAATTGCCCCGTGCAACGTTAACGTAGCTCAAAATGATTGACTAACATAGCAAAATAAGTGTGTTTACTTTGGCCTGGTGAGTGAAATGTTGTTTGTTTACCTTGTGTATGAAGAGCGTGCCACACAAGCCCCTCCTGCCGGCCTTACTGGGCCGGTGGAAGGCACAGTCCTCGGCGACTATCACCATGGCGACAGCGACGCCGTGGTTACGGGCCTGCTCGGCGGCCAGGCCGAAGTTGAGGCGGTCGCCGGTGTAGTTCTTCACTATGAGGAGAACCCCAGACGCTCCTGGGTGGGTGGAGGTGAGATTAGTGTCTAATATGGTGTCTTTTTTTTTTTCAGCTATGTCTCTTCTTATTCTTATTGAGAATCTGTTTTTCCTGGCCAAGACAGCAGCATCAAGAAAAACATAAAATATGATGTATTAGCAAATTTTGGATTGGTTAAAATGAGGCCTTTTGAAATTCCTGCACCTGTTAATCTGAATATATTTTTGACATGATTACCGGTAGGTGTTTTTCCAAGATTACTTATGATTATGATTCCTTTCTTTATATGCAACAATTCATTCACAAAGTTGGATAAATAAACAGCCACACATGCACCATACATACCCTTAAATCATGGATACATAGCTGTACAGTAGTAGAGATGGTCATGAGTACTTGAGTACTTGATTTGGTCAGTAACTCAGTAACTGTTCAACATATACAGAGTACTTTTTTTACAGGACTGCTAGCAAAAGTGATAGATCTGTGCACGCATCGTTACAGGATCAAAGTTACATGCAGACTGGTGAGCAGGCATACAAGTGATGTTTATGTAAATCGGCAATTTACATACATGGGAAAGCATTAAATCCTAAGAAATATTCTTACAGGCCTATAGATACAGTCGGTCTGTGTGGGAACGCCCACAAAATGTTATACGGCTGCGCGTGAGACTAGACGGTGGGGGGGGGGGGGGGGGGTACTCGAGAGTACTCGAGTGAGTACTCGAGTACTCTATAAAATTGTACGTGAACTGAGTAGTACGACTCGAATACGGAAATGACTTAAAATTCCCATCCCTAATACAGGGTAGATCAACACCTCAAAGTCAAAAAGTAAGCCACGCCCTCCCACCAGCCCACAGTACCTGCATTGTGCAGACAGAGAATGGCAGCCAGGATGCTGGCAGGAGGAGGAGAGGCGAAGACCCCGCCTGCTACCGCTGCTGACAGCATGCCACTACCAATATAACCTGAGACAGAGGGGGCGACAGAGAGAGAGCATTAGGGCTGGGTTAAAAAAATCGATATATCGATATTGAATCGATATTCATGTGAAGGAACAAGTATTGATACATAAATCCCAGTATCGATCTTAATGCATTTTACTTTTTTTTAATTTATTCTATAATATTATAGGCTGTGTGTGGTGGTTAAAACATGGTTTCAAGTTGACGTTTATTTATGTTTGTAGTTGAAACAAAAACATAAATACTGTAGGCTACATGTGCATTGTGCATGAACTATGAGCCAGATGTACAGACCTCAAATCTGTTTGCACTATAATGTTTGTGAACTGGAAATGTTCATGAGCTGTATTTTATTTTATTTTATTTACAAAGCATTTATACTTTATGAAACACTGTTTACAACATGCTGCTGTTCAATGATTCTGTGGAAATCTAAATTTGTTTGGCTTCTGTGGAGTCTCGGCAGCTTACCCCCCAGCAGGTGAGAGGGGGAGGACGACCAGCCACCACAGTGACATCAGAGCCGGGGGTTCCCAACAGAGACGCTGTTTGGGCCGCGTCATCAATGAGAGGTATTTCCCAAATTACCTGTTAAATCAGTGGGAGCGCTGACAGCCGCGCGCTGTCAAGTGTGGCACACCCAGCTGAGACAGATTCCTAATCAGTCTGACTAGTTAACAGGGCGGCTAGGAATGATCACTGTGTGGCTGGCTCTCCTCGAGACGGGACCTCTCCTTGCTGTCGGGCGGTATGTACTACTTCCATTCCTCTCTTTAAGCATACGATGTTGGCTGTCTGCTGTGCTCTGACCGCTCATGTCTCCTCTCACACAGGCACGCTACTGGAGCTCGTAACCGAGGACTGAGCCCTGGCAAACATTGTGGAGGAAACTCCCCTGCGTTGGCCCGCAGGCTAATCCTAGCCTAAACTGCTTCACGTCTTTTTGCAAACCTGCCCCGATAAGGGAAGATCCTGAGTTAAGACTGTAAATAAAACAACGCACCTTGCGTTTAAACCTGCTCATTGTGTCTTGGCTTGGTTCAGAGTCCACACTTCTCACAGAAGACTGAATGACTATGTTGGTCATGTTTAAATAAAAAATAATTACATGATGTAACTGCTTGCTTTATGGTCAATTCTTAATGTAAATATTAATATTTTTTAATAATGCACCAGGTTAGAGGGTTCCTTGTACAATTTACAGCATCGGAATCGTATCGTATTGGGAAGTCAGTGGCGATACCCAGCCCTAGACAGCATGCCACTACCAATATAACCTGAGACAGAGAGAGGAGAGATCAAGAAGATGCACGATGAAAGATGAGACAATGAACGGTGCTCTGTCACATTTTGAAACATTTTCAAATCGATTGTCATACTTTAATAATACTTAATCATATCATAATTATTCTTAACAAATGAGACAATGGTGGGGTTGGTCTGGTCGTAGGTCTGGTTTGTGATACGTGTAACTGAGTGAATGTGAGTCCCAAGTGGTCGCGATTGCTTTGGTTAAACTCACTCCCCCAGTATAAAGGTCTGTTAACCAGCTCGGCCAAGGCAGCTAGCTCTCGTGGTCTTGCGGTTAGAGTGTATGCTTTGCAAGTGGGAGATCAGTGGATCGAATCCCACCTCCACCCATGGGGAATCCCGTAAAGGGATACGCCAAACATTTTTGGAGATTCGCCTATTTGCCATATTGCCTATATTAAATGTAGAATGCTCGAGGAGCATGCGCTGTACTGATGACTGCACACAGCGCATGTAGCCTGGGTAAACCCATCCCCCACGTGACCTGCTCTCAGACCTGTTCTCAGTCACTAGGACTGGTGACTGGGAACTGAGAGAGCAGGTCACGTGGGGCCAAACGAGGAAGTAACTTTGGTCACAGAGTGAACCCTCTTGGAACCCTCTGCTAGTTCTCGCTATGGATTTACGAGTTAAGTCACAAATGTGAGTGTTTCTGGTGCTGTTGGAATGTGTATTTTGGGCGACTGAACAAGGCAAAAATACCATAGACTGCCATTGTAGTGCTAAGCTATTAGCAGTGAGGGCTGTACTGCAGTTTGTACTGCACGCACAGTGACGATAAAGGCATCCACATTCTACATACATAATTACATAAACATACATCAGCAATATGGCAAATAGGCAAATCTCCAAAATGTTTGGTGTATCCCTTTAACATGGTTTGTTGCCAGCAGAGCAATTTAGAGAGAGAGTGGCGTCAGTGGAGGACCAAAATGCGTGACTCCTTAGCCAATGAACAGCCAGGAAGGGGTCTCGCGCTACTTTTGCATGCTAAAATAAAGCTGATAATGTACAATTTGATTGAAAAAAACAAAAAACTTTGAAAGTACAACACAAACTGTCCGTTTTGCTGCAACACGACAGCGCTGCTTAATCCAGAACCTTACTTCCTGGAACTCTTGAGAGTAAAAAAAACTGGTCCATTGGAGTGAATGGAGATGTCGCGACTCTTCTATATACACGGCTCTGGTTGCCAGGACTGTCAACACAGCGCAGGTTACATACGGTAAGTCTACTAATGTCTCTAAATGAATGTGGTGATGATTTAGTGAAGTTGAAATGCTACACATAGATCCTTTAATTATACTGAACAAAAACATAAAGGCAACAATTTAGTTTTTGCTCCCATTTTTCACGAGTTGAAATAAATATCGAAGACTTTTTCTACACACACAAAAGACTTATTTATCTCAAATTTAGTTCACAAAGTTCACTTCTCCTTCACCAAGATAATCCATCCACCTGACAGCCAGGTGTGCCATATCCAGATGCTGATTATTATTGCACAGGCAGGTGTGCCTCGGGCTGGTTACAATAAAAGGCCATTCTAAAATGTTCCGTTTTATCACACAACACAATGACACAGATGTCGCAAGTTTTGAAGGAGCATGCAACTGGCATGCTGACTGCAGGAATGTCCACCAGAGCTGTTACCATAAGCCGTCTCCAACGTATTATGCTGGTTACCATGTGGTTACGACATGGGATGTTGTGAAATACACGTTTTAGGGGCATAGAAAAAGTCTTAAAGGAACACTCCGCCCATTTTCAACTAGATGAATGATGAATAGTTTGACAGTTATTGAGAGTTGATTTGAGTTAATGAGTTATTAATTTGAGTTAGTGTGGACCAGTGATGTCACTGGTCCACACTTTAACACTCAATAACTGTCAAATTAAATGACAGACTTCAAAACCGTTTACAGTTTTCTGATATACTACTGATGTTCTAATGATACAAAGCTGGTTGTACGAGTGGTACCATACCTGCGTGTGCCGGCTCGTGTCCCGACCCTCCTCCGGACAGGAGGGCCACTCGGCCCCTGAGGAGGTGCAGGTCGGAGCGCAGCGCCACCCGGTGGCCCCGCAGCAGAGACAGGCCCCCGCTGGACCGTACCGCCCCGCACAGCGCCTCATCCACACAGCACTCCACCGAGTTCAGCAGCTTCCTCTGAGGCTGAGCAGAGCGGGGAGGGGAGGGGGGGGGAGATAGAGAGAGGGCGAGGTGGATGGAGAGAGGGGGACGGGAGAGAATGGAGGAGAGATAGATAGATAGCTTTATTTGTCCCGCAGGAAATTTTGTTTTCACAGTCAGTGCATGTTTCGAGAACACAGATGATCACATCACATCATACATCATACAAGAACATAACGCATAGCATAACATAGAGAGAGGACGAACAGATGCACAGGCACTAGACTTCGATACAAGTTGTGTGCGTCAAGTTCTTGATGTCAGGGTGAGGGAGAGAGAGCATTCAAAATCTTTGTTAAAACTTTATTGACACATTTCAAGCAACAATGCAAACATTGTGAAACATTTCAAAACACATAATACAGACATAGAGAGAGGAGAGAGCTCAGCACACATCTAGAGAGAGAGAGAGCTAGTGTGTGTGTGTGTGTGTGTGTGTGTGTGTGTGTGTGTGTGTGTGTGTGTGTGTGTGTGTGTGTGTGTGTGTGTGTGTGTGTGTCAGTGACACCTGCCAGACGGCCATCAATAGAGGGAATGCACGTGACGTCACGGACGCGACAGTCAGTGCGGGTACGCCCACTCAGCTGCAGTGAGTGTCAAAACGTCTAAACAAGCCAGGTGGCGCCGCCGGGTCACGGTGTTTAGCGTTCAGTTTCCGCGAGAAAACAACGAAAATGGTAAAGTGCTGTTGTGCCATTGACTGTAAAAATAGATTCAACAAGGCGTCGGAGGTATCTTTTTACAGGCTGCCGAAAGCTAATGAAACGGTCCCGGTCTTCTCTGCAGCTATCCAGGGTTTCAATGAGGGCTCATTCATTCTCTGGCTGTGTTCTACCTGCACAGATGTAACGTTACATGAGTGATAGTGTTCACTCTGAACAAAGCTAGGGACAGCGTATGCTATATTTTTCTTAATAAAAGTTGTAATAAAATAAATATGTACCTCTCCACATACAACCAGAATATCCATTGCTGTCCTCGTTACTTTAATGTCGCCAACAAATCCAGCCTTGAAGTAAGACCACGCTACGTCCAGGCTCTTGTATGCTTTCATGCTTTGGTTTGTGTATTTCCCCGGCGTCGATATTAAGTACATATAAATGTCAGGAAACCCTATTCCTGGCCACATGTCTACGTCCATGGACCACTGGTTCTTTGGCAAGCTGTAAGGGTCACATTCGAGTCCAACTGCCTTTATTTTAAGCAGATAATCGTTTATATTAGCCGTGGTTTTGCTACTACCCCTGGCAGAAGCCACGTTTGTTTTGGAAATTTGACACTCAGTGCTGCTCAGTCCGGCTGAGGGGGCGTGTTCGGGAGGGGGCGTGGCGTCGGTGCATTCCCTCTATTCCAGTCTACACACAGTTTACATAAGCTGCATAATAAAGTTTTAACAACGACAATGCAGTATAAAACGTGAATTACTGCACCGGCATGGACTCTGATCTCTACAGAAGACAAGTGGGCAAAGCTAACTCAACCAACAGCAAAAGCATTGGTATTCTTCATGTCAGCCCTTTATTTACTATCAAACAAATGGTACTGACCAATGCACGTCACTATCTTCTCTATTTTAGAATTAAATTAGTTTTTACCTCCATTCTTCACTTGCTTTTTCCCTGGTTTACTTCCGAATGCAGGTTGGAAGCATGGAGGCTAGAACCAGGCTAGAACGGCTGCGTCAAGACCATAGAATGGTCAAGACAGACGGATTTAGCCAGAACGGAAGTGATGCAATTTTGCCTACAAAATAAATATATGGAATAAACCACTTTAAAAAAAACACGAATGCTCGGCTATTGTGAGGGGGGTACAAAAAACAAAAGTCGTAGAAAACAGTGACTGGATTCATTATGTTAAATATTGAGTGACATTACAGCTGAAAAAAATAAAAAGTAAAAATCGAATTATCCATTAGTGTTTTATTTTGAAAGTGTGTGTGTGTGTGTGTGTGTGTGTGTGTGTGTGTGTGTGTTCAAGATTCAAGATTCAAGATTCAAGATTTTTATTGTCACTCCATGGTACAAGTACCACGTGTGAAATTCTTGTGCAGTGGACTCCGTTTACGACATAGTACAAATAGGCAACAAGCAATAAGTAATAGGCAATAAGAAATAGGCATCAATAAGCAATAAGACAGCAATAGGCAATAAGAAATAGGCATCTTATAAGCATAAGTGTGTACCATTTAGTGTATAAGTGTGTGTGTGTGTGTGTGTGTGTGTGTGTGTGTGTGCGCGTGTGTGTGTAATTATATTTTGGAATTTTTCATGCTACAGTAGGCCTAGATTAAACTTTACCACAGTTACTGTATAAGCAAAAGCAACCAATGAATGCAATAAATGGCTGCCGACTTAGGTAAAGGTGTGTGGTGATCTGGAAATTAGTTAATTTTCAGTATTGCCACACTAGGCTACACTTCAAAATGTGCTGAACTGGTGAACTACAAATGTCCACCACCATAACTCATACTTTCACACTGGTGTGAGTGGTAATATATGTCAATGGTGGTACCAGAGTTTAGCTGGAGCCAGTAGATAACTTGTTAGGCTGGATTCGCACCTTCCTTATATCAGTCCTTGAGGTGGTTCCAGGGGGTCCCCAGCAAATAGGGTAATACGGTGCAGCCGCTTCTATGCATGACTGTCCGTATGCACCAGCAGTTGACCTGGGCGAATCCATATTGTGTAAAAAAGGGTATGCACAGGTGTCCGGGTAGTGTAGCGGTAGATTCCCTGCCTATACATGTACCAACACGAGCGAGGGTCGCAGGTTCATATCCACGTGTTACCTCCGGCTTGGTCGTGTGTGTGTTGAATGCATTTGCAATTGCGCAACTGTGATGTCACCCGAGATTTGGATCTGGGTCTGGATCGAGGTAGTCTCGACGCCAGACCCATGAGAGTTCTTACGCTGATACACTATGTTACTGCATGCTGCAGAGCTTATGTAGTATGCGGAGCGCAGCGATTCAACGTAACATTTGAGTCTGGGGAGAGACGGATCGAGGCAACAAGGAGGGTCACTCAACTGGAAATTATGTCATGCAATTGCTCGACTGATGTCATCAGGCAGTTGTGATGTCATCAGTGATGTCACTCGAGCAATTGTCTTCTTCTTTAGTTAAAAATGGTTAATTCGTGGGCCAAATGAGTTAACCCAAGTTCAGCACCATGGAGAGAGATCCATTTGTGATGGAGCTCACTTGAGTAAGAGGAGCACAGCAGGGACCGAGTTTCAATCAGCCAGGGAAGTGGACCATAAAAATGTAACCGACTGAGAGAGAAGAGAGGCTGCAGGCCATGTTATAGGCTACTTCTAATTCTACCAGTCTCTTTTTTTACACAAATAACTGTAGCCTAGCCTACTTCTATAGGTAAAGAATGTGTGTACTCTGATTAGTCAACACATAACATCAATTAGAAATGTATCCTCAAATACTAAATGAAAAGCTAGCATACTGGACACTACACTTCAAACAACCCCCTCTCCTCTCTGTTTCTCTACAGGGAAACTCCGCTCACTCGGGCTGCCGAGGAGCAACAACAAGCCGCCCCTACGCGCTTTGTGTGCATGACGTACTACGGGGCCAGTCGGTACAGCAGCTCAGCTCGAGGCTCGGCAGGCAGAACAACATGCAGGATGGCGAGTGTGGAGACAGCCGCCGAGCATGAACGGATCCTCCGGGAGATAGAGAGCACCGACACCAACTGTATCGGGCCGACCCTCCGGTAAGACACCGCCCGGGCCCCCGGGGACTGACTGACCCGCCTGCAGCCCCCGTCAAACTAGTTGTATGCCCTGGCGTTAGCTTCAAGTTGAGGCTACCGACTGAGAGAGCGGGGCTAGCTGTCGACTCATTCGGGAGAGAGGGCTTGTTCAAAACTTTAACACGCATGCGTCCATTGTCGGACAGCTAGCCTGGCTAACTTTAGCAATGGTCAAATCTAGGTAACTGACATAATGGACATTGCAGCGAAAGCTTCCACAGTGAGGCTAAAAGGCTAAATGGTATACGGCTGACAGCTGACGTTTAGCTTTTTCTCTAGACTTTGTCAACTTGCCCAGTGGTATTTATTAGTTAGATGACTTGAGCTAACGTTAGCTAGCTAATTGACATTCTGCTCACTGGTGTCGGAGCTTACAGAGTCAGTCGAGGCTGTCTTTGTGGTGGCTAAAACCTTCTCTGCTTGACAGCTGGCTTGTCAGCTTTATTACCAAACGTGGCCAACTTATCTGGTGGAGTTTTGGTAGCGTTAGCTAAGGATAGCTAGCCTGCTAAGCTGGTCGTTAGCAACAGCTCTAAGCTTGCCAAGAGAACGTTAGTGTTGTGTCAAGTGCAGCAGTGGGTCGTGACTGACTGTCAAACCCCACCTCCGTGTCTACAATGAAGTTCAATTCAGTTCAGAGACTCCAGGGGGGGGATTTGGTTTGCAAAGTGGATGCGCCATAGAGAGCATCAGTGATGCTGTCAGCTGTTGACTGTTTATGAATGTTATGACTGTTGTTGACATTGCCAATGGAAACTACTTTACAGAGTACATTCAGTCTGATTGAAACTAACAGTATCTATGTTCATTTTGGTGTGTGTGTGTGTGTGTGTGTGTGTGTGTGTGTGTGTGTGTGTGTGTGTCTGTCTGTCTGTGTCTGTGTCTGTGTCACTGCACTATGGTCATCCTCAGTGGCAGCTGTATGGTTTCACATCCTCTTTGTGGTTGTCGGGAGGTTGCCTTGATTCAGCATTTCTTCACCCATGGGTCAGGGCCTAAAATGGCTCGCTGCCCTATTTCTGGTTGGCTTTCATAGAGGAAGAATTCCATAATTTCCTGGAGGTTATCATCATGCACGAGTCCCAATCTGCGCCGGTCAAGTCTGTGAAAGTGTTTTCATCTGTTGTGTTGGCTTAGGTTCCTGACCATCGTTTTGAAAAGTACCCTGATTTGTTTTTGTGCTGTGTCAGTGTGTGTGAGTAGGCTTCACTATACAATCAAAAGGTGAATATCTTATTTTGGAAGGAAACTCGTCCGGCCCCCCCACTGCTGCATGAATATAGGAGATAGGCTGTTGTAGAGTTAATTGGCCAGTGAAGAAGAGGCCGGCAGTCTGCCTTGGCCGGCAATTCTTTGCTGTTTCATTGTCCAGAGAGGAAACTGCCAGTGAATGAACAGGGAAATACAGCAGAGGAACAGACCTACCGCAGGCCTGCTGTCAAAGGTGTGCCTACGTGTTTACATTTGCCAATGTGTTCTTTTATTTACTCTCTTTGATCTCTCTCCTCTTTGTCACTCTGTTGACTATATTGTGACACCCCCTCTTCATAGTCAAGCCTATTTTGAGCATGTTATTTAGGCTACTTAGTTGCCTTTTTAGGAGTTTAGTGTAAGTGAAATGAAGTGAGTGTGTGCGCGCGCGCAGTTGCTGTATTACTTGACAGCTTTGTGTGACACCTATGGTTGCCACATTCTCCTGTGTGTGTGTGTGTGTGTGTGTGTGTGTGTGTGTGGAGTGCCTTGGTCAGTGACTCAGGCAGGCAGCAAAACCTCTCTTGTCTCCCTCTCTCTCTCACACACACACACACACACACACACACACACACACACACACACACACACACACACACACACACACACACACACAGAGGCAGACAGAAAGACATACACACCACTGTGCGATGTTTCATCTCTTCCAGCCTCGACTTCCCGTCCGACTGTGGCTCAATATTTCCATACTAACCAACAACACACAGACACTTATATTAACTGTTTATTTTCACAACTGTCAATTAGCTCATTGGCTACATTTAGCCTAGATGGATGTTTAAAAGACAGTATTTTATCCACCTTCTTTCTAGCTGGCATGATGCCTGATGGGTGCTTCTTCCACTTCCGGTGTAATTTTTACACTGTTTTAACTTGACAAAAAAAAATGTCTATGAGGATTTTACAGCAGAGCCATTCTGCTCTACAGCCGTGTCGTTCGGATGCTGGGATAACGTAATGCATTGTGGGTAGTCGGCTACTGTGGCTAATGCTAGCGGCTAGCGTAATAGTTACTTTACATGGCAGTAAAACGCCACTGAATGACCAAATTGATTTAACTTTTAACTAGGGCTGGCTGGGTATTGGTACAAATTTCAAGAATCGATTCGATTCCGATTCACAAGGTTCCGAATCGATTAATTTTGATTCGATTCGATTCCGATTCGATTAATTTCAATATTGATTTGGTTAGTGATACTAAAACATGTTTTTTGAGCTGTAACCTGAATTACATGACTGTCCAGTTATGTAACACAGGGGTTCCCAACCTTTTTTGTGCCAAGGACATACATGGGAATACATGGGAGATACATGGGGAAAAAAAGTTGCGAACCGGTTGTCAATTTTAATGGTTTTAGTTACACATATTAGGGATGTCAACGGTTAACCGTTAATCGATTAACCGTCGCTAACATCGTTGTTCGGTTATTGCTGTCGGTCTATCAGTTAATATAAAAAAAAAAAAAAAAAAAAAAAAAAAAAAAAAAAAAAAAAAAAAAAAAAAAAAAAAAAAAAAAAAAAAAAAAAAAAAAAAAAAAAAAAAAAAAAAAAAAAAAAAAAATTTGGTCTATTTACTCAATGAGCTCATGCCCAAACAAGGCGTGTCTATTTAGATGCTGAAATGTTAATGCTTTTTGTGTTAGAAATTCTAACACAAAAATAATTTGTGTTGAAATGTTGATGCTTTTTGTTAATGCTTGTTAATGCTTTTTGTGTTAGAAATTCTAACACAAAAAGCATTAACTCATTGAGTGCCAGCCACTTTTGGAGAACGGACGCTCCCAGTGCCAGAGTTTCAGAGCGTTTTCAGTGATTTCTCGAGGCCCACAGAATATTGTGTGATATTACTATGTAAACACTGAACACGCACAAAGAACGATGAGACTCTATTCTATCATCTGCAAAAAAAAGTTTATTGATCCCATTTTCCGTTCTTTAGTTATGAGCCGGAGAAGATAGCTTGATTCATCCAAAAAAAGTAATTTTTTTCTAGAAGCTGAGATAATTGGCCTTTTGTGAAATTAAACATTTCAAGCACACACTGACTCTGAAGCTAATCTTTTCTAATGTAGTCACACCTCAAAAATAATTTCCTTCAATAAAACAGTTTAGGCCAGGGAATTTTGTTTGGCAGAATAATATTTTTAGCTACAACCAGCAGCGCTGGCCCCTGCGTGCGCTGCTGGTTGCAGCTTCTTGCTGGTCTTGATTTGCTGCTGGTGGGCATCGGATATTCTGGCTTGCGTTTGTCAATCCTGTCCTGCTGCCTGGGTCTGTCTGGGTGTTGCGCGCTGCTCTGCGTGCCCCCCCCCCCCCCCCCCCCCCCCCCCGCCCGCCCCGCCTCGCCTCGCCTCAACTGCACACTCCTCCTCCTGTCTGTGGTGGCTCTCTGCTGAGTTTGCTGTGCGCACAGTGAAGGGACATCGACATCCTGCTTTTTTACAGCGTTCCGCGTGTGTTTGTCACCGGCAACGATGCTTCCAGTTGAGAATAATAACTCCACGGTGTGGATGTGCGGATGTGCTGTCGCAACCGACACAGAGCGGCTCAATTGTGGGAGCAGATTGGCTGCTGCAGGCACAGCTGCAGTAACGTGCTTCAGCATATCGATGCATACGGATGCGATGCGATTTCCGTTTCCATAACGACTTCTTCTTTGTTTTTTCCTTGCCTTTCTGTTATGTGGAGAGCACTGTCGCCACCTAAGGGTTCTGTAAAATAGGTTATAGACCTCCAATAGCTACAATAGTTAGTAGTAGTGTAGGGTTAGCACCCCTTGAAAAACAAAATAATAATATTTTTTTAGAACTTCCTCAATAGGGCACTTCCGCTTTTTTGAAAAGGGGAAGTGATTTCTTTTGGGTAAAAATCAATTTCTCAGTACTTCCGCAAAGGGCACTTCTCCATTTTTTAGGGTTAGGGTTAAAAAACACTTTTCTTGTGGAAAGTGGTTATTTCAATAGTTCTGCAAAGTGTACTTCTCCATTTTTTAGGGTTAGGGTTAAAAAACACTTTTCTTGTGGAAAGTGGTTATTTCAATAGTTCTGCAAAGTGTACTTCTCCATTTTTTTGTCTTGTGCTTAAAAAACACTTTTCTTGTGGAAAGTGGTTATTTCAATAGTTCTGCAAAGTGTACTTCTCCATTTTTTTGCCTTGTGTTTTTAAATCACTTTTCTTGTGGAAAGTGGTTATTTCAAAAGGCCTCCAAAGGCCACTTCCCCATTTTACCCCATAGCACAGCTCACGACAAAATAGCAGCGTTTTTTTTTGATCTCGGGGGAAATACATTTGAACAATCATTATGCAAACCCAGCTGGATCATTTTACATAGTGGGCAATATCTCTTTTGCTCGCTGTTGTTATGGAGGCGGCTTGTGAAACATCAGCATTTTCTATCTCGGCCAAAATGCATTTTGGCCCATTTTAGGAGCTACTAAACTAATATGTCTATAACTAATTGTCCCTCCCATCCCATCTCACCCCCAACACCAACGACAGATTCCACTGCCTGTTGATGTTTTCTCTGACTCAACCGGCCCCCAGGTTCCCCTTTCCACCCCCTCCCCCACGTGACGTTGTCTATTACCACGGCCGGTGTTCTGTCGATTTCACAATCTCTGACTCACCCAGGCTTCCCCTGCCAGCCCATCCTACCCCATCCCCCACATGACATTGTCTATTACCACGGCCGGTGTTCTGTCGATTTCGCAATCACTTCCGTTTTAAATAAACTTGTTTGTTTTTGACCGTCAGGGGGCGTACCCGGCAACACGTAACACCCCTTGAAAGCTACGAATAGCGGCGAGATCAGGTGGGCGTTCCCGACAACACGTAACACCCCTTGAAAGCTACGAATAGCGGCGAGATCAAGTGGGCGTTCCCAGCAACACGTAACGCCCCTTGAAAGCTATGAATAGCTGCTTGCTCACGTATTTCTCTGACTCACCCATAGAGCCCCCACAGTTTTTTCCTCCCATGTCCCACTTATATGTATGTACAATACAATGTACAATGTATCCACCATTCAAATATTCCATAATTGCATATTGTGCATGCAAATATTCCATAATTGCATGTTGTACAGGCTATCTTAGCTAGTATAGCCTACTAATGTATAGCAAAGCATTCTGGGTATTCCCAAGGCTATTCTGTAGATTCCCTACGCGCAACACACACACACACACACACACACACACACACACACACACACACACACACACACACACACCCACCCACCCACCCACCCACCCACTCACAGACATATTCACAGCCAGCCACAAACATAGCGCGCGTTAGATTGTGGGCAGGTTTTCTCATTGAAACATTCCAGATCACATCCCAGGTCACAGATTTTTCCCACTCCGGATCCAATTGTGACATCACCATGATGTTTTTTGATAGGCTATAAGCCTATTAAGCTTTGAATATGATCAATACAGATTGAGGTTTCAATTTCAGGTTTGAATTGAAAACGATTGAATACAGACTATGGTGTATGACTATGCCGGTTGCCCGTCTCTCAACGAGAGCAGAGTTACCCAGCATGCACTAGTGTGTTTCAACACTGTGTTTTTGGAGATTATATGTGCTACGCGATATTAGTTATCTGCAATGTTATGTGATGACTACTAGAGTTTGTACCCGTGTGAACTACATTGCTTTACGTTGTAAAATGTTATATGGCAGTAAAATGCCACTGAATGACCAAATTGATGCATTGATAAAAGTTAGTTTGTTGTTTATGCGTATGCAATAACGGATGCGTTATTATATTTACTGGAATACATACACACGCCAACCTATGTGTCCTATCAGAGTTTGTTACGTTATTGTACAGCATTTGGTTCAAACACAGCTGCATCACTATACGTGTGAGCGTAAGTATTAATGGTTTACAACTTGCTTGTGTTGTACAGCATTTGATTCAAACATATGGCGACATTGAATCAGTGTTAGCTTAGCGCTAGCTAGCTAGCATACACTACGATCTGTAGAATTGGCCTGGTCTTGGTCGATATGACCAAAAATTGATATAACGTTACAGTAGCATGGACCCCCTCTCGTTTTTTATTACAGTTGAAGATTTCACAAATCTCAACCACTCTCAATCTTGGTACAACCCAGACCCCGGATATCCGTGACCTACGGGTATTATTTCAAAATATGGATTGAATATGAATCTTGGAACGTGAACAAACATCTTAGTTTTTATGTATCTGTATTTTTATATGATTATTTTAATAGTTACTAACTATATTATTATATAACTAACTAGTCCTCCTCACAGAATTGGTTAATTTACTGTGAGACTTTATGTTTTGTAGACAAGCACCAAGTATATATAATAATGGTATATAATAATAATAATCTTTGTAATACAATTGTTATAAAATTAAAACGTATAGCACACTTACAATATGTTTGTTGTATGTATTACAACTTAATTCAACTTGGTCTCCCCCCACATCTCCTCTCCTCTCCTCTCCTCTCCTCACCTCTTCTCTCCTCTCATCAACTCACCTCTACTCCTCCCCCCTCCCCCCTCTTCTCCTCCCCTCCCCTCTCCCCTCCTCTCCTCCCCTCTCGTCTCCTCTCGTCTCCTCCCCTCTTCCCTCTCTTCTCCTCTCCTTACAAGCCTATAGATGAGGGATTTCAGACAATGTGTCCATTGTTACAATATGTTTGTTGTATGTATTACAACTTAATTCAACTTTTCTTACTACACATTCCAAACATTAACACACATCAAACACAACAACTCTTTCTTACTACACTTTCCAAACATTAACACACATCAAACACAACAACTCTTTCTTACTACACTTTCCAAACATTAACACACATCAAACACAACAACTCTTTCTTACTACACTTTCCAAACATTAACACACATCAAACACAACAACTCTTTCTTACTACACTTTCCAAACATTAACACACATCAAACACAACAACTCTTTCTTACTACACTTTCCAAACATTAACACACATCAAACACAACAACTCTTTCTTACTACACTTTCCAAATGTTAACTGCATACATAATGTTATGTCTCGAAAGACAAGAGCTATGTAGCCTACTTTAAATCAGATCACTCCGGTGTACAAACATACATTGGTTGTCTAATAAAGTTTTACAAATCAATTAAATTGGTTGTCAACCATCGTTAAACGAAACTTAGTAGTTGTAAACTAAGTAGTTGTATCGATAAAGACTCTAATCGTTAAGCAGTCTCGAAAGGGGGGTCAATATCAATCTACAATCTAGATTGATTTGATTCACTAATTTGGCGTTCTCTCATGCAAAATATCCAACATCCAATATCCAGAAGTAGTGATTACTACACAGAAGTAACTTTAGTTCTACCATTTGCTATTTGCTTCAAACATAATTTGGATCAGTTGTAACTTTGACCATTTCTAACAATTTCTAGACAGTGAATTTACACAAACACTTGAGTGAAATTCATAGTACCTATAGGGACTGTGATTGAATGAACGCAGATTGTCAGATTTGTATACCAAACCCTTATCCTGGTGCCTGCAAGGGTCGGCTGTACCACTAATGTCAGCCACTATGTGTAAATGTGTTACAATATTGGGTTGGTTTCATAGACCTGGCCCAAAAGTACATGCATCACATATATGTGTGCTGCATATATACATATATGCCTCTACCGTATGGGTTAGTCATAATAGTCAAACATGGTTTTTCATGTTCTGACTTGCTGAAATGTGTGTTGCACATGTCAGGTGTGCCTGATCACTGTTGTTGTGACTGCACATGTTAGTTACATATAATAGTCAAACATGGTTTTTTCATGTTCTGACGTGCTGAAATGTTTTACACGTCACGTAAAACAGTTTTTAAAACAGTTAATTAGCCTACACAATGTGTAATTTCAGGTTATTGTAAGTTATTGCATAGTTGCAATCTTTCATACTTGCATACTTACAAGTGGGTTGTTTTTTAATGGCATGTGATTTGCGGTTCTAATTAACCAATGTGTAAGGTGATTGTCAATTGTCTATTGTAAATTGTCAATTGTGTAAGGTGATTGTGATGTCAGGTGATTGTAAGTGTGTCATACATACCTACAAGCCTTCATATCAGTTGGTTGTGTCAATGATTTTCTGTATCTCTTGATGCGTCAGCATTGTCTTTGTCAGGCTTAGAAGCAATGTCTAAACAGTAAACAGTTTATGACAAGTGGTGGCAGCATGCTATGCTACTACACAAGACGTGTTATGGTACATAAATAATATGTAGCGTGTAATAATCTGAAGAACTCTGTCAGAGTTCTACTCTGTCATTATTTTTACATTTGACTTTGAGAACTATGATGAACTGTTAGTCTCTGTACTGATGTACAAAAGTAACAAGATTGAGGTTGTGAAATCTTCAACCGGAATAAAAAAAACTGGATATAATATAACTGAATCAGTTAGGCCAAACTATTATCAGTCAGGTCGGTAATGACCGGGGGAAATTATATGAGTATTGTCCATTGTGTGTATGATACAACTTTGTTTATCATTCTGTGTCACACACTATACAGTCTGTATTTAACTCAACACACTGTACCTGCCCCTGACCTCAGAGGGGCTCTTCTGTCAACGGGCCTGAGGCAAGGTGTGGTGATCACAAGTCATAAATATTGTGGTCAATGAAATTGGTAAATTGGTTAAGCAAAGCAAGTAATGCTTTTGCAATGAAGTTTGTAAGATGTATTTTACAAGATATTTTCTGAGATTTGGTTATATTAACTTATTATTTATATTATTATTCTATTATTATTATTCTAATTATTATCTACTATTATTCTAATTATTATCTACTATTATTCTAATTATTATATTATTATATTATTATTATTATTATTAGGGGTTATTATGTATATTAACTATACATATTAAAGTATAGATGATTGTTTTGCCCACCTTATTTGGTTGCCTTATCAAAACAAATGTATAGCATGTTAAAGTTTTAAATAAAGTCAAGTCAAGTCAAATCCAACAGGTCTTAATGTCAATTAATTTAGCTTTAACGTGTTTTGTGAAACACACACACACCCACACATTGACCCCTCTCATATATACGTAACTGCCTATAACTGTACATATATTCCTTTCACACACACTTTTCAAAATAGACACTCTTTCATATTGTGATTCATAGTGATTCTTGTTTGTTTTATGTGATCCCGGTTTTTTAAGCAAACCGGATCCAGTTTCCTTGTATGTGTACATCCTGTACAAGGTACATCCTGTACAAGGCACATCCTGTACAAGGTACATACTACATTGGACTCAATGATCCACAGATGTATCAAACAAATGTATGTTTTACTGATACAAATGACCAAATTACCACAAATTCAACATGTAATGCCATTTTCTCAATAATTTTGGTCAAAACATTTGGTGTGACCCAGATCAGTCCTTGTAACGAGGACCTTCACTGGTGTATACCCAGACTTGGCACATTTGGTGTGACCCAGATCAGACATTGTAATGAGGACCTTGTTATCACTGGTGTATACCCAGACTTGGCACATTGGATGTGGCCCAAGATCAGTCCTTGTAATGACTTGATCAAAAATATTACAGACAATATATATATATATATATATATATATATAAATAGTAAATATAATTGTATAATATATTCAAAGTATTGTTAATTGTTAATTATTATTATTCAAATACTGAAAATACTGTAAATAGTGTAAATAAACTAAAACTAAAACTAAAACTTGGAACTTGTACTGTGTGTTAATTTAATGTGTTTTTGAAACACACAACCACATATAAAATCTCAAGTGAGATTTTGAGAAAGAAAAAAGAGAAAAGAAAAAAAGTTTAAAGTATATAAACCCTTCCCAGCTATGTGATTATGTTTAACACATAGAGGCGAAACATGATACTGAATTGGCTATCCAAATAGCACGTGGTAAACTAAGTACTTATCAAAGCAACTTATCAAACTCTTCATAACACCCTGACTACTGTAATAGTAGTAATACTGACAGGCTACAATTAGTTCAATTAGTTCAATTAGTTTAACTAAAACCAAGAAGAGAGGTCACATAACTTTACATCACATACATTTCACTGTTTTACTGATTTTCACTGATTTACCTTTGTTTATTCTTCACGTGTAAAGCGCTTTGAGCTGCATTTTATGTATGAAAGGTGCTATACAAATACAAGTTTATTATTATTATTATTATTATTATTATTATAAACAAGCTATTTTGTGCTGGTCTCTATCAAACTTTAACTTTAAAAGTACACTTTGCGTGGAAAACAACTCTTCTCGAGCAGTTTGTGTAATTGTAATTGCATTTGCCAACACTGTCCCACAATCAAACCTCTGAAAATCCCTGTCTCACCCTAAACACTAAACCCTAAACCCTAACCATGTTTGGTGGAGTCCATTGACATATATATTAATGGACCAAAAGGAGCTCATTGACTTTGACACAGCAAAATGAAGCTCACTTCCGGATATTGTTTCATTTCGTTTGATGGGTTGAATGAATTAAATTGAATGAAATGCTCCCCCTAGGGGCTGCCGGGGTAGTTTCCGAATTTGCATTATCGCCGTAATGCATTATGGGTAGTCAGATACTACCGGTACTTTGCCTAATGTAGCGGCTAACGCTACTTACTTTGCATTACAGCATTGCATTACATTGATTTAACTTGATTTTTGATCTAACCCAGCGCTGGGTAGTTGTTTATAATGTGGTTATATTTATAACGCTATAACGTACTCTGTTTTCTGGGGCTGAATCCAATGGTCTGAATACAGAGTTAAATCTGAATACGTTAAATGGTCCACCATGTTATGGACGTTAGATGTATGGCATATATATATATATAGTGACATGTGTCTACTAACATAAGATAACATATGATAATTTGCTCGAGTATTACTTGCTACCTGATGCCTTGCGGTGTTCTTACTGTTCTTACTGTTCTTATTATCCGATGTTTGTCGTCAATTTTACTCGAAATGGGGGAGGGCCCGTTGACAGAAGAGGGCCTTTGGCTGATGGGGAGGAGTTTGAGTGTGAATAAGTAGCCGTGCCCCTATACGATTTCTGCACGCTACTAAGCATGGCATGCATGGAAGGACACAGATGTAACTATGAAAAACGCCACATGCATAGCTTCTACGTTAGGAAGCAGAATAGCGTCACTAGGTGGTCACGCTCGTGCGGAAAACCCTGTACCATCGAGAAATCGATACAGCAGCTGAGAATCGGCGCCAATCCCTCGGGGTTGTATCCTCTGATTACCAGAGAGGATGGGAGCATGCTAGCGCCACATGCTCCTTGTGGTGTAGTCAATGTTGACGAAACGCTCACCCTCAAGCTGATTAAGTTCGATGACATACCAAAGCATTCGGACAAGCTGTTGTACCCCGACGAGCCGCTGGATCGCTACGGCACATTCTTTGTGAATGTAACGTGGAAAGACAAGGGTCGCCAAATGCTAAACAGCAAGGTGTTGAGGAAGATGTCCCAGCGGGAAAAGCTGACTCTGCAAGTGTATGCGCTAAAGGGAGAAGAGCTTCAAGAGGCATTGAATCGGGATGGTCGGTTCACCGATCAGGTGAACCATAGCGGGTGTTATCTGGTGAAGGAGGAACGAGGAGACGGTACATGTTACATGGGATGTTTTGTCGACTTTTACCAGGGCCAGCACTTCCGATTCCATTACGAGCGGAAAAAAAGAAAAAGAAAAGAGCTGACGCAGGCTGACGCAGGCTCTGTGGCGACGGCGACCGATGAGCAAGGAGAAGAAGCTCAACGTAACTGTATATGCCCATGGTGTATTTGAAGACGTAGGTTTGCACCTGTGGTGGCAATATTTTTATATGCAATATATTTTTATTGTATACGGTCCCTGTTCAAATAAACAATAAAGATAATAAAAAGAAATAACTCTTTTTCACGTTGTTTTCACGTCGATACCCCAAACCTCTGGAAATCCCTGACCCAAACCCTGACTCAAACCCCAACCCTAGCCCGTGACCAGTTCCCAAGGGTAAATGGAGGCTGTGTACGTACAATGTTGAACAATGAGAGTCTGCAACTTATATATTAGAGGAGCAATATTTAGAGGAGCAATATTTAGAGGAATATTTAATTTTAAATTAACATTAGGATTATATTGTGTAATAATGTTATTCATTATTTCATTACAACAGACATTTGTACAACATTAATATTATTAAGAAAAAAACCCAGATTATGATGAGAATCAATTTTATTTTTTATTGGCACAATATACAAGTTACATACAAGGAATTTGTATTTATATTTCCCTCAGTTCATACAGAAAAGCTTCCGAAGCATCCTGCACTCTTGAAGGGGTAGCATGCTGGTGCAGGCTTTTATAATGTTCAGAAAAGTAAAACTGAGCAGTCCATCTGGCTGGTCCAGAGTCAGGGGCGAGTTCGGAGGAGAAGGAAGGTCTTCCGGTGAGTTAGGTGGGGTGGGGAAGAACATTGGTGACGACGACGGGGAACATCCGTACATCAGACGGTTCAACTCTTCAAGGTCTACCTGTGAGGAAGGAGGTGAGGTAGGTGGGGTAATGAAGAACAAGGGTGATGACGACGCGGAACATCCGTACATCAGACGGTTCAACTCTTCTTCCTCCGATTCAGAGTGGCTGTGAGTTGTAATGAAGGACAATGGTGACGGCGACGGGGTCTCCATGATGATATCTGTCTTTTTTATTGTGTAAAATGGTATGAGTCTCTTTTGAATCCGTCTCTTTTATCCTTATGTTGTGATGAGGAGGAGGAGTTAGGTCTAGGGGAGGGCGTGGCGTAGGGATATGGGAGGAGATCATCAAAAATGGCGCTGACCGGAATTTGTTAGAGAACAAATGTGAACAAATGTGAACAAAAAGTAAGATGGAGGGCGTGGCTTTTTAAAAATTGGGTCCTGTTAAACGTTCGGCTAAATCGCCCCTCCCGATCTTCCGTAAAATGTGTGCGGTTATGTCCATGGCGTATTTCTCGCCGTAGGTTTGTTGTATTTGATCTATTGCGGCCAGGATGGCTGCCTTCTTCAAACATCTTCTAGGGATGGTTTGAATTATGTCGATATCATCAGGTAACGTTGCGATAGCAGCTGCCTCATCACAGTCCTCAGGATTCCTTTCTGTATTGCCATCTACAGCTACAGCTGCAGTAGCATGGCAGGGAGGCCTACGAAAACACTGAATGAGTGTCGTTTGAGTCGTTTGCTTTCGCTTCATTGTGTACCTATCAAATACGGCATCTCCTCCCCTGAGCAACTGTTTTGGTTGGCAGCAAGCAACGTCACAGTTACGTCACGCTCGTCATGTTCGAGTCGGCTCGACGGAAGCCGCTAGGGTTCAAAAGTCCGCACTTTGTAACACCGAGCGCACAGGGTGAATTTTTCTTTTCTCTTTTTTCTTTCTCAAAATCTCACTTGAGATTTTATATGTGGTTGTGTGTGTTTCAAAAACACATTAAATTAACACACAGTACAAGTTCCAAGTTTTAGTTTTAGTTTAGTTTATTTACAGTATTTTCAGGTTTTTGAATAATAATAATTAACAATTAACAATACTTTGAATATATTATACAATTATATTTACTATATATATATATATATATATATATTGTCTGTAATATTTTTGATCAAGTCATTACAAGGACTGATCTTGGGCCACATCCAATGTGCCAAGTCTGGGTATACACCAGTGATAACAAGGTCCTCATTACAATGTCTGATCTGGGTCACACCAAATGTGCCAAGTCTGGCTATACACCAGTGAAGGTCCTCGTTACAAGGACTGATCTGGGTCACACCAAATGTTTTGACCAAAATTATTGAGAAAATGGCATTACATGTTGAATTTGTGGTAATTTGGTCATTTGTATCAGTAAAACATACATTTGTTTGATACATCTGTGAATCATTGAGTCCAATGTAGTATGTACCTTGTACAGGATGTACCTTGTACAGGATGTACACATACAAGGAAACTGGATCCGGTTTGCTTAAAAAACCGGGATCACATAAAACAAACAAGAATCACTATGAATCACAATATGAAAGAGTGTCTATTTTGAAAAGTGTGTGTGAAAGGAATATATGTACAGTTATAGGCAGTTACGTATATATGAGAGGGGTCAATGTGTGGGTGTGTGTGTGTTTCACAAAACACGTTAAAGCTAAATTAATTGACATTAAGACCTGTTGGATTTGACTTGACTTGACTTTATTTAAAACTTTAACATGCTATACATTTGTTTTGATAAGGCAACCAAATAAGGTGGGCAAAACAATCATCTATACTTTAATATGTATAGTTAATATACATAATAACCCCTAATAATAATAATAATAATATAATAATATAATAATTAGAATAATAGTAGATAATAATTAGAATAATAGTAGATAATAATTAGAATAATAATAATAGAATAATAATATAAATAATAAGTTAATATAACCAAATCTCAGAAAATATCTTGTAAAATACATCTTACAAACTTCATTGCAAAAGCATTACTTGCTTTGCTTAACCAATTTACCAATTTCATTGACCACAATATTTATGACTTGTGATCACCACACCTTGCCTCAGGCCCGTTGACAGAAGAGCCCCTCTGAGGTCAGGGGCAGGTACAGTGTGTTGAGTTAAATACAGACTGTATAGTGTGTGACACAGAATGATAAACAAAGTTGTATCATACACACAATGGACAATACTCATATAATTTCCCCCGGTCATTACCGACCTGACTGATAATAGTTTGGCCTAACTGATTCAGTTATATTATATCCAGTTTTTTTTATTCCGGTTGAAGATTTCACAACCTCAATCTTGTTACTTTTGTACATCAGTACAGAGACTAACAGTTCATCATAGTTCTCAAAGTCAAATGTAAAAATAATGACAGAGTAGAACTCTGACAGAGTTCTTCAGATTATTACACGCTACATATTATTTATGTACCATAACACGTCTTGTGTAGTAGCATAGCATGCTGCCACCACTTGTCATAAACTGTTTACTGTTTAGACATTGCTTCTAAGCCTGACAAAGACAATGCTGACGCATCAAGAGATACAGAAAATCATTGACACAACCAACTGATATGAAGGCTTGTAGGTATGTATGACACACTTACAATCACCTGACATCACAATCACCTTACACAATTGACAATTTACAATAGACAATTGACAATCACCTTACACATTGGTTAATTAGAACCGCAAATCACATGCCATTAAAAAACAACCCACTTGTAAGTATGCAAGTATGAAAGATTGCAACTATGCAATAACTTACAATAACCTGAAATTACACATTGTGTAGGCTAATTAACTGTTTTAAAAACTGTTTTACGTGACGTGTAAAACATTTCAGCACGTCAGAACATGAAAAAACCATGTTTGACTATTATATGTAACTAACATGTGCAGTCACAACAACAGTGATCAGGCACACCTGACATGTGCAACACACATTTCAGCAAGTCAGAACATGAAAAACCATGTTTGACTATTATGACTAACCCATACGGTAGAGGCATATATGTATATATGCAGCACACATATATGTGATGCATGTACTTTTGGGCCAGGTCTATGAAACCAACCCAATATTGTAACACATTTACACATAGTGGCTGACATTAGTGGTACAGCCGACCCTTGCAGGCACCAGGATAAGGGTTTGGTATACAAATCTGACAATCTGCGTTCATTCAATCACAGTCCCTATAGGTACTATGAATTTCACTCAAGTGTTTGTGTAAATTCACTGTCTAGAAATTGTTAGAAATGGTCAAAGTTACAACTGATCCAAATTATGTTTGAAGCAAATAGCAAATGGTAGAACTAAAGTTACTTCTGTGTAGTAATCACTACTTCTGGATATTGGATGTTGGATATTTTGCATGAGAGAACGCCAAATTAGTGAATCAAATCAATCTAGATTGTAGATTGATATTGACCCCCCTTTCGAGACTGCTTAACGATTAGAGTCTTTATCGATACAACTACTTAGTTTACAACTACTAAGTTTCGTTTAACGATGGTTGACAACCAATTTAATTGATTTGTAAAACTTTATTAGACAACCAATGTATGTTTGTACACCGGAGTGATCTGATTTAAAGTAGGCTACATAGCTCTTGTCTTTCGAGACATAACATTATGTATGCAGTTAACATTTGGAAAGTGTAGTAAGAAAGAGTTGTTGTGTTTGATGTGTGTTAATGTTTGGAAAGTGTAGTAAGAAAGAGTTGTTGTGTTTGATGTGTGTTAATGTTTGGAAAGTGTAGTAAGAAAGAGTTGTTGTGTTTGATGTGTGTTAATGTTTGGAAAGTGTAGTAAGAAAGAGTTGTTGTGTTTGATGTGTGTTAATGTTTGGAAAGTGTAGTAAGAAAGAGTTGTTGTGTTTGATGTGTGTTAATGTTTGGAAAGTGTAGTAAGAAAGAGTTGTTGTGTTTGATGTGTGTTAATGTTTGGAATGTGTAGTAAGAAAAGTTGAATTAAGTTGTAATACATACAACAAACATATTGTAACAATGGACACATTGTCTGAAATCCCTCATCTATAGGCTTGTAAGGAGAGGAGAAGAGAGGGAAGAGGGGAGGAGACGAGAGGAGACGAGAGGGGAGGAGAGGAGGGGAGAGGGGAGGGGAGGAGAAGAGGGGGGAGGGGGGAGGAGTAGAGGTGAGTTGATGAGAGGAGAGAAGAGGTGAGGAGAGGAGAGGAGAGGAGAGGAGATGTGGGGGGAGACCAAGTTGAATTAAGTTGTAATACATACAACAAACATATTGTAAGTGTGCTATACGTTTTAATTTTATAACAATTGTATTACAAAGATTATTATTATTATATACCATTATTATATATACTTGGTGCTTGTCTACAAAACATAAAGTCTCACAGTAAATTAACCAATTCTGTGAGGAGGACTAGTTAGTTATATAATAATATAGTTAGTAACTATTAAAATAATCATATAAAAATACAGATACATAAAAACTAAGATGTTTGTTCACGTTCCAAGATTCATATTCAATCCATATTTTGAAATAATACCCGTAGGTCACGGATATCCGGGGTCTGGGTTGTACCAAGATTGAGAGTGGTTGAGATTTGTGAAATCTTCAACTGTAATAAAAAACGAGAGGGGGTCCATGCTACTGTAACGTTATATCAATTTTTGGTCATATCGACCAAGACCAGGCCAATTCTACAGATCGTAGTGTATGCTAGCTAGCTAGCGCTAAGCTAACACTGATTCAATGTCGCCATATGTTTGAATCAAATGCTGTACAACACAAGCAAGTTGTAAACCATTAATACTTACGCTCACACGTATAGTGATGCAGCTGTGTTTGAACCAAATGCTGTACAATAACGTAACAAACTCTGATAGGACACATAGGTTGGCGTGTGTATGTATTCCAGTAAATATAATAACGCATCCGTTATTGCATACGCATAAACAACAAACTAACTTTTATCAATGCATCAATTTGGTCATTCAGTGGCATTTTACTGCCATATAACATTTTACAACGTAAAGCAATGTAGTTCACACGGGTACAAACTCTAGTAGTCATCACATAACATTGCAGATAACTAATATCGCGTAGCACATATAATCTCCAAAAACACAGTGTTGAAACACACTAGTGCATGCTGGGTAACTCTGCTCTCGTTGAGAGACGGGCAACCGGCATAGTCATACACCATAGTCTGTATTCAATCGTTTTCAATTCAAACCTGAAATTGAAACCTCAATCTGTATTGATCATATTCAAAGCTTAATAGGCTTATAGCCTATCAAAAAACATCATGGTGATGTCACAATTGGATCCGGAGTGGGAAAAATCTGTGACCTGGGATGTGATCTGGAATGTTTCAATGAGAAAACCTGCCCACAATCTAACGCGCGCTATGTTTGTGGCTGGCTGTGAATATGTCTGTGAGTGGGTGGGTGGGTGGGTGGGTGGGTGTGTGTGTGTGTGTGTGTGTGTGTGTGTGTGTGTGTGTGTGTGTGTGTGTGTTGCGCGTAGGGAATCTACAGAATAGCCTTGGGAATACCCAGAATGCTTTGCTATACATTAGTAGGCTATACTAGCTAAGATAGCCTGTACAACATGCAATTATGGAATATTTGCATGCACAATATGCAATTATGGAATATTTGAATGGTGGATACATTGTACATTGTATTGTACATACATATAAGTGGGACATGGGAGGAAAAAACTGTGGGGGCTCTATGGGTGAGTCAGAGAAATACGTGAGCAAGCAGCTATTCATAGCTTTCAAGGGGCGTTACGTGTTGCTGGGAACGCCCACTTGATCTCGCCGCTATTCGTAGCTTTCAAGGGGTGTTACGTGTTGTCGGGAACGCCCACCTGATCTCGCCGCTATTCGTAGCTTTCAAGGGGTGTTACGTGTTGCCGGGTACGCCCCCTGACGGTCAAAAACAAACAAGTTTATTTAAAACGGAAGTGATTGCGAAATCGACAGAACACCGGCCGTGGTAATAGACAATGTCATGTGGGGGATGGGGTAGGATGGGCTGGCAGGGGAAGCCTGGGTGAGTCAGAGATTGTGAAATCGACAGAACACCGGCCGTGGTAATAGACAACGTCACGTGGGGGAGGGGGTGGAAAGGGGAACCTGGGGGCCGGTTGAGTCAGAGAAAACATCAACAGGCAGTGGAATCTGTCGTTGGTGTTGGGGGTGAGATGGGATGGGAGGGACAATTAGTTATAGACATATTAGTTTAGTAGCTCCTAAAATGGGCCAAAATGCATTTTGGCCGAGATAGAAAATGCTGATGTTTCACAAGCCGCCTCCATAACAACAGCGAGCAAAAGAGATATTGCCCACTATGTAAAATGATCCAGCTGGGTTTGCATAATGATTGTTCAAATGTATTTCCCCCGAGATCAAAAAAAAACGCTGCTATTTTGTCGTGAGCTGTGCTATGGGGTAAAATGGGGAAGTGGCCTTTGGAGGCCTTTTGAAATAACCACTTTCCACAAGAAAAGTGATTTAAAAACACAAGGCAAAAAAATGGAGAAGTACACTTTGCAGAACTATTGAAATAACCACTTTCCACAAGAAAAGTGTTTTTTAAGCACAAGACAAAAAAATGGAGAAGTACACTTTGCAGAACTATTGAAATAACCACTTTCCACAAGAAAAGTGTTTTTTAACCCTAACCCTAAAAAATGGAGAAGTACACTTTGCAGAACTATTGAAATAACCACTTTCCACAAGAAAAGTGTTTTTTAACCCTAACCCTAAAAAATGGAGAAGTGCCCTTTGCGGAAGTACTGAGAAATTGATTTTTACCCAAAAGAAATCACTTCCCCTTTTCAAAAAAGCGGAAGTGCCCTATTGAGGAAGTTCTAAAAAAATATTATTATTTTGTTTTTCAAGGGGTGCTAACCCTACACTACTACTATAGTTGTACCAGAGATGTATCAGGGATTGATCCACGTCCCACCGTCAAAAAACGCAATTGACGACAACCGTCGTCATTGGCACTCTACGTCAGTATTTGAATTGACGACAGCTGTCGTCATTGGCATTCAATGAGTTAACATTTCAGCATCTAAATAGACACGCCTTGTTTGGGCATGAGTTCATTGAGTAAATAGACACACAAAAAAAAAAAAAAAAAAAAAAACATTTTTTTTTTTTTTTTTTTTTTAATATTAAAAAATTATGAATTAACCGATAGGTTAATCGATTATTAGCGTCGGTTAATCGAAAGTGAAATTAACCGAAAATTGACATCCCTAACACATATATTTACTCACCAGGTGGTGACAAAGGGTAAATAACAGCCTTTTCATCTGTCAATAAAGACACTTTCACAATTATGCACAGTGATTTGATTTCAGCCTATATAATTTCTAAAAGTAGATTATTAATGATCAAACATTTTAATTTATGTAGCCTACAGTATTTATGTTTTTGTTTCAACTACAAACATAAATAAACGTCAACTTGAAACTATGTTTCAACTACCACACACAGCCTATAATATTATAGCCTATGTTTATTTTTATTTATTTTTTAATAAAAAAATCGATCTCTGGACATATGAATCGATATCAAAGGATTGAAATAAAAATCGATTAAAAATCGGAGAATTGATTTTTTTAACCCAGCCCTACTTTTAACCATTTCGAGTAACACTGTTTCCATACGGACCCCCAGCGTTGGTTAGTTGTTTATAACTAGGGCTGGGTTCAAAAAATCGATTCTCCGATTTTTAATCGATTTTCATTTTAATCCTCGATTATCGATTCATATGTCGAGATCGATTTTTTTTTTAATTTTTTTTTTTTTTTTTTTTTTTTTTTTTTTACTAAACAGGCTAAAATATTGTGCTGTGTGTGGTAGTTGAAACATAGTTTCAAGTTGACGTTTAATTATGTTTGTAGTTGAAACAAAAACATAAATACTGTAGGCTACATGAATGGAAATGTTTGATCATTATTAATATCTACTTTTAGAAATTATATAGGCTGAAATCAAATCACTGTGCATAATTGTGAAAGTGTCTTTATTGACAGATGAAAAGGCTGTTATTTACCCTTTGTCACCACGTGGTGAGTAAATATATGTGTAACTAAAACCATTAAAATTGACAACAGGTCTGCAACTTTTTTCCCCATGTATCTACTTTGCTGGTTGGAAACCCCTGTGTTACATAACTGGACAGTCATGTAATTCAGGGTACAGCTCAAAAACCACGTTTTGGTATCACTAACCAAATCAATATTGAAAATTGATCGAATCGGAATCGAATCGAATCGAATCGAAATTAATCGATTCGCAACCTTGTGAATCGGAATCGAATCGATTCTTGAAATTTGAACCAATAAATACCCAGCTCTATTTATAACGTGACTATATTTATAACTTTTATAACGTACTCCAGTTTCCGGTTTATAATTTGGGTCTGGAGCCGAGTATAACAAAGGAAATGGCAAGCTGCAACAATAAGTCACGTTAAACCGGACCTTGTACCCACAATTATTTTTTACAGTGGGGCATTCAAAAATAAGGTGGATAGGAAAACTAGGCATCTCGTGCGCTCGATTCCTAGGCTTGCCCGCTGCATGGCCTCGCCCGCCCTGCAGCCTGCCGAGCTGGCCCTGCAGTGTGCCCCCTATAACATTACTGATGACATCATCAGTCTTATGACATCACTGATGACATCATCAGTGATGTCACAATGCCTCCTTGTGTGTGTGTGTGTGTGTGTGTGTGTGACATCACTTCCGGGACAAGATAGATAATAAAACATAAAAGCTCCCGGCTAAAAATGGCCAAGGATGCAACTGTCAATTCCAAAACAAATCTTTGCTATGTGTGTATGAGAGAGTGTGACAGCTTCCTGTTTCACTACTAATCTCTATCAGAAAATAAATCTCAGCTCTTGTTTTTATTTCTTATCAGCCAAAAATAACATGATGAAACGTTTTTTTTAAATTCCTGCTCTTGTAAGCAAACGTTCTTCAGAGACGACAAAAAAATGTTGTCGGAAAATTCTCTTTGAGGTCTCTTTTCCTGTTTTTTTGTTATTACAAAGATAAACTACATTCAAATAAAGTATAAAAATAATGAATGAGACTTGACTTGGAATGTCGGTGTGGTTTAGCTCAATTCTACGTAGCTTGTCATCAATCTCTACTTTTTTACCAGCTAACTAGTGGAGGTGTATTGTACTTGCCACAGCACTTGAGCAGGTTCAGAAGTTAGATGGCTGTGAAGTTACTTTGCATTGAATGCAGTTTTCATCCTCTGGGCTTTTCCCTTACCAGGGTTTATTTGTTTTGGTTTTACTGTCAGAATAGATAAATTAGATGATAAAACAA
>NC_139628.1:31298260-31345760 GCF_964638095.1 Poromitra crassiceps
AGCAAAAGTCATGAAGATACTGTAGAGAATTGGCTGTCCACTGCAGTGTTTCCCACAGGATTTTGGGTATTTGTGGTGGGGGCCCGCTGACCCCCTAGGGGGGTGTGGGGGCATGCCCCCCCGCAAGATTTTTTTTTAAACATTTTAAAGTAAAATGCATGAATTTGGTGTACTTTGAGAAAGCTTAAGAGCAAAATTAAAAGGCTAGATCTATGAAGAACATGTCATCATTACTGTGTTGTGGGTTTACAATGACAAACAAAATTTCTCCCTATAGGTCAGGGATACTCAACTTGCTTTGCCACTTTCGTGAAATGATAGAAGGCGAGGGGCCAGTTAATAAACAAACAATATACATTTTTCTGTAGCGGATTGTAGGTTTTTGGGGTGTCAGCCGGAGTTTAGGCTGACAGTGTTGTGCACACTGGATAGTTAGTTAGGTGAAGTTAGTTGGGTTAAGTACATACATAACTGCCTGGGTAGCGAGCAGTAGGGATGTCGACGGTTAACCGTTAACCGGTTAACCGCCGACAACGTCATTGGTCGGTTAAGCATGTCGGTCAAACGGTTAATTTGCATATTAAATTGGCATACAACGTGTTGCCAATATGGTGTTTTTTTTCCCTCCTTCGCGGTAAGCAATAATGTTAACTAGCCTAAGTAGTTACTGTAGCAGCATTATATAGGAATGAAAAGCTCCTGCCACTGCCAGAACAACATTCATTTAGAGAAAGGCTTTTCCAAATGGAAAAGCAGTGTGCACTGCCACTGTCCGCCTCTCCCCCCGCGTGCGAGATGTGCTCTGTGATAAACTCAGCTCCACACATGCGCCACACCCCCGCCTCCCCTCTGCTTTGACCAGACGGGAGAAGACGCCCTGCCCTGTGCAGAGTCAGACTACAGCGAGCCAGTCAGTCATGCTCCTTCTGTGTTTCAGCCGCTGTCATGAGACCATGAGGTGACTTTCAATGACGCGTTTCAAAACAAGCTGCGCCTTCCACATCGATTCACTGAGGAATCCACACTTTTACCGTAAATTGAGTTCTCTCCAGGTCTGTCTGTCTCTCAGGTGTAATAATCCCACAACGATTACAGCAAGAGTGAGAATGCTCTTCTAAACACATCGGCTATTAATATATAATTATTTATCTGCATCTCATATTAGATCGGTAAAAAGTTTGGACAGCCTGCCTCATTTGTTCATCCTCCCGAGTCCCGCAATGCTGACAGCTGTCAGCGTGCGGACTTGCTGCACTCGTCGTCATGTCGTGCAGCCGGACACACAGAGAGCATACAGCCCTCGTCGCAGATAAAGAGAGAGAGGGAGAAGCGTGGAGAGAGAAGCAAACTATTTTTTTGCACATCTCAAAAGCAGGTAAACCACTGTTGAATTAGTGAGAATGTCAGAAGGAGAGAGCAATAAGCGCTTCTTCAGTGCGCCCTGCAGCGTGAAGGCTTGGGGCGGTGTCTTGATGTGCTATTCAAAGTGGAAATTCGTTCAATTAGCGACACGTTTCGTTCTGAGCTTTTAAAATTAGTTTCTGCTGGTTTTATTAGACTATTTACGACACATGCAGTAAGATAATTCATTTAAGAATTGTGAGCGTGAGTATGGGTTTTTTCCCTCCGTATTTCCCCCTTCTGCAAATGCGTGCAGCTCCTCATAGCCTATCCGAGGAATGTTTTTGTTTAGATGGCTGGAGGATTTAACTTGTCTTCTCGTTTTGTTAATGTGTTTTTTTCTGCTTGTAGATGTAAAAATAAACGCTTTCTACTGAAAAAAAATCAAGCATTTGGTAGGCCTAAGGTTTAATGGGGCACAGACAGTAAAATAGCGCATTTTAATCTTCTCGGTTAACCGACAGTTGTCGGCTAATGAGTGTCGGTTGTCGGTCAAGAAAAATTATGATTTTCGACATCCCTAGCGAGCAGATGGCGGTATTTGACAATTTAGCAGCTAAATCATAGATTATTGAAAGATATTCCATATTCCAGACTGAAATGCTATAACAGAAGTATTGGCCAGAATGATATGAACATTTATTGGACACTTATTCAGCGGATATCTTGCATGTTGCGTTCAGGTGCACTGTAAAAAAAACAATTTTTTTTTTTTTTTTTTTTTTTTTTGGTCAACATCTTATTGTGGGGGTCAAAATATTATTGTGGCGGCCCGCCACAAATTCCTTTATGTATGGGAAACACTGAGATACTGTAGAGAATTGGCTGTCCACTGTCTCTGGCCTCAAACTGTTGCCCGCGTCTCCAGGCCTTTCCTGGACCTGCAGGGGGTAGACAGTTAGACATGGCAACTTGTCACCTTGTGGTAATGTTTACCCATAAAAAGGCAAAATCATAATACTGTATCATAGATAGAACAGCTGTTATTGCGGCAATAGTTGTAGGGGTCCGATCAATACTGGTAAAATTAATCTTCGGTGGACATGGCTTTTTTGTATTTTTCCTGACATATTTCTATGAAAAATGTGCAATTCATTCATTTGGCTAGTGAAAATTATTCTTCCAAGTTTCGTTTTCCCAGCCTTTGACAGGTGAGCGAAAAAGTACATTTCAGACCCTGCTGCTGGTAATATTCCCACCCAGCTCCATGTTGTTTTTGCATCAGCGCTCGTGGACCCTCATACTGTAGGAAGTAGGAACACCGAGTTCCCATGTCAACCGCATTTTCTGCCTGTTGCTGGGAATGTGTTGCTCGTCTGCGTTGCCTGAAAAGTTGCTGCATGTGTCTGTCTGTGTCACGAGCAACGACCCCGACGTTTCCTATCCAGAGTGTGTGAGTCTTCTGATCTCATTGTGAGGCGTGTTACATGTTGTGTGTGTAGGCTAATCTAATCACTTGCCTCCAGTCACACACTGCTGCAGGCACGGACAACTCATCCTGTGTGTGTGTGTGTGTGTGTGTGTGTGTGTGTGTGTGTCCTCTGCTCCACCCTGTATAGCTGCTAAATTTAGCCATTAATGACAGGGAAGCTGCATGGTTCTCATCATCATGTGGGTTTGCACACTCTCCTATACACAGCCTACTAACTTGATGTCTCTCTATTCTGTTCTGTTCTGTTCTATTCTGTTCTGTTCTATTCTATTCTGTTCTGTTCTATTCTATTCTATTCTATTCTATTCTGTTCTGTTCTGTTCTGTTCTGTTCTGTTCTATTCTATTCTATTCTATTCTATTCTATTCTGTTCTGTTCTGTTCTGTTCTGTTCTGTTCTATTCTATTCTATTCTATTCTGTTCTGTTCTGTTCTGTTCTGTTCTGTTCTGTTCTATTCTATTCTATTCTATTCTATTCTATTCTATTCTGTTCTGTTCTGTTCTATTCTATTCTATTCTATTCTATTCTGTTCTGTTCTGTTCTGTTCTGTTCTGTTCTATTCTATTCTGTTCTGTTCTGTTCTGTTCTATTATATTCTGTTCTGTTCTGTTCTGTTCTGTTCTGTTCTATTCTATTCTATTCTGTTCTGTTCTGTTCTGTTCTATTCTATTCTATTCTATTCTATTCTGTTCTGTTCTGTTCTGTTCTATTCTATTCTATTCTATTCTATTCTATTCTATTCTATTCTGTTCTGTTCTGTTCTGTTCTGTTCTATTCTATTCTATTCTATTCTATTCTATTCTATTCTGTTCTGTTCTGTTCTGTTCTGTTCTATTCTATTCTATTCTATTCTATTCTATTCTATTCTATTCTATTCTATTCTATTCTATTCTGTTCTGTTCTGTTCTGTTCTGTTCTGTTCTGTTCTATGGGGCAGAGGTTCTCAAGTGTTTTTCAGCCAAGGACCCCTTACAAGATAGAAAATATACCGGGGACCCCCTCATTCTGATTTGTGATTTTGGGCTAAGCTTAATTGTTTCCACAGTAACGTGTTTGACTTTTAAATTGATAGGTTTGTTAGATTAGAATGTAGGTAATCCATGAACCATTTTAGATCTAAAGCATAAAATATTTCCATTGAACTATGAAGCTTTTGCAACAACAACAAAAAAGTTTTTATTTTTATTTCCCTGAAAACTTTTCGCGGACCCCCTTGCAAAGTGCCACGGACCCCTGGGGGTCCCCGGACCCCCATTTGAGAACCAATGCTATGGGGGGTTGCAGGAATGAGTCCTATAAAACCCGGGAGTTCGCATCCCCTGGTTCCCTCGTCTGGAGGTCAATGGGTGTTCTCTATGTGATTTTGGTGAGATGGCTGAAATAATGTCTGTTAACAAAAGTCTGATGAAACTGGAACGTTGTGTTCAGCAAGATAATCTTCACAAATTAACAGCATTTGAATTATTTCTTCTTCTTTTTGCAATTTGATCAACATATGAACAAAACAAACAGACAAGCTCAGACACGGGAAAGGAAAACAAAGAAACACATAGATATGTGATATCAACAATTGTTGCGGTGCTACCGTCCATATAGGGTGCGTATGTGCTTGTAAGAGATGCTGTGCGTGGGGTCCCACGTGAGGTATTTTAATGAGAACCAGCCGGGCGAGTCACCTATTGCCTCCAACCTCGTCGAGGTAGGCTAGAAACGAGTTCCAAATAGTTCAAAACTTTTTAAGTGAGTTGGTTCTCAGGGATCTGAGCCTCTCCATCCTTGTAACAGAGATCATGTCCATCAGCCTCCGGCTGAAGGGTTATTTTGTGAGCCTTAGAGTACCAGTCAAATATTTTGGCCCAGAATGCTGTCAGTGAAGGGCAGAACCAGAAGGCATGAGACAGAGTGCCCTCTGACACCTGTCACACAGTGGAGAGACAGAGGGGAAGAACTTGTGCAACTTGTGCTTAGAATAGTGAAGACGATGAGTAACTTTAAATTGGATCAGCTGATGTCGACTATTAACTGAGCAGAGTTGTACCACAGACAAACTCCTTTCCTATATCATGTCAGATAAATCAAGACCAAGGTCCCCCTGCCACGCTTCTCTAATCCTCTCAGTAGAGGCCGTGGTGCAGTTGTCAAACAGACATACAAATCTAGAAATAAGATGCTTGGAGTGAGGTGGGCTCAGCAAAGCATCGAAAAAGGCATGTTCATCTGGGAGCGCTTCATTTGAATAATGTTTGAAGGGATTTCTGGCGACGGCTTCAAAAATCATAAGAGTGATGTTAATTTGTGAAGATGATCTTGCTGAACACAAAGGTCTAAGTATCATTAGTCTCGGTTTCCAGATGTTTGGCGCCTACATTTATTATTAGAATTTTATTTGGTAGCGGCAATGCAATGTTTCATAGTTCCAATATAGAGCAAGACACTGATGTGCTGCAAAGAGAGTTTATACCTGTTGTTTATTTTACAATAATGTTTCCTACCCGGAAGTGGTCCGCTTGCTACTGTGAAGTCATCAGCAGGCTCTGTAACGTTACCCTCGGGAGTCGGGCTTATCGCTGGGGGAAAGACCTCTAGCCGCCGGGGCCGGATGAAACACGTCCTATTAACAGGTTATGTTTGTTTCTAAGTGATTCATATGTTTCTCCGCAAACGCGGCGATGTTTTGCGAGACACCGGTTCTGCATGAGCGCGTCACTGCCCCCAGAAAGCAGTCCCGCCCACAACACTCATGCTTGGTTCACCGATGCAAGGCTTCCAACAGCACCACCTAACGACGTTATGAAAATATTTAAATAATAATATTCTCAGTCTTAAGGTAGTGAAATGGATTAAGACTGACAGCTGAGTGTCTAAAGTATCATAAACTTATATGTTTGCCACAGAGCTTATTTTCTGCAATAATCCAAAATCCAATGGGAAAATGGTGATGCTAACTTCCAAAAATAGGTCATCCCTGCACCACTCCAGTCTATCCTATTGGAAACAGATCAAACAAGGTCCAAGTACTGAAAGCAGGAAGTAGAGTCATGTGCTGTCATACAGCACACTGATTGGATGCAGTAGTGAAAGCAGGAAGTAGAGTCATGTGCTGTCATACAGCACACTGATTGGATGCAGACTGAATGCTGCCTGTTCATCTCAATCAATGCTGTTAAAGCAGAAAGTGTCTTTCTGTCAGAGAGCTTTTTGCTGCTCAGCTGGAACATTCTCACTGCTGTGTGTGTGTGTGTGTGTGTGTGTGTGTGTGTGCGCTAGCAGGGCTGTGCTAGTATGAGAATCTAGGGAGCAGCTTGCCACAAGTTTGTTAGAGCACACTCACACACCCCGCTGAGTCATCAGACAGACATACGCACGTTCGCATGCACACACACACACACACGCACACACACACACACACACACACACACACACACACACACACACACACACACACACACACACACACACACACACACACACACACAACACACACACACACACACACACACACACACACACAGGATAGTGTGTGTCTCATGCTGGTTACGATCCTATTTAGCCAGCTGTTGTTCAGTCAGCAACTTGTCCCCAAAGATCATTGGACAGTCACACTCTCGCAAACATACACACACACACTCTCTCTCACACACACACGCACACGCACACGCAGGCGCGCACACACACACACACACACACACACACACACACACACACACACACACGCATACACACACGTGCGCGCGCGCGCACAGCTGTTGGCAATGATGATGCAACTGACAGTGTCCAAATCCATCACTCAGCCATCTTTCATCCTTTTCCTTTTCCATCACTTCAACCACTCTTCCATTTTCGGACTCTCCATCCCTCCATCCATTTCTCTCATCCCTCTACTGCGACACCCCTCTTTCTTCCCTCCATCTCTCTCTCTCTCTCTCTCTACTTGGTACCTGGTGTGTTTCAGTCAAGTGTGTTTGAGAGAGAGAGAGAGAGAGAGAGAGACACACACACACACACACACACACACACACACACACACACACACACACACACACACACACACAGAGAGACAGAAAGAAAGGAGCAAAGAAATGGAACACTACTGCTTCATAAAGCTTTCTCTCTCTCTGTGTGTCTCACTCTCTCAGTACAATGAAGTGTTGATGATGTGTTGGCTGATCTCATTTAAATGGCTTCATTGGGAGGACAAAACAATAATGTGTTGCCAGAGCGTTTGCAAATAATATACTGTGTAATAGTAAGAAGATGTGTCAGTAGTGTCTCTCTCCTCCTCTCTCTTGGTGGTAGTCAGTACCAAGCACTGGGAGTGAGTGAGAGTTGCCAGGGTGCAAAATTGAAACCACCCACTAACACTCCCCCCGCCCCCAGAAAAAATAAAAAAAAATAAAAAAAACAGTTTTGTGTCGTAGCTTCCAGTCCACACACGGTCACAAGACCAGCTGTTGTTTGGAGGTTTTATAGCAGCATTGAGCAATTGATGGCTTTCAACCAACCTCTATTGTTGGTGGAGTTGCAGCAACATTGACAGATGGTCTGGTACTGCTTATGGTAGCCTGTAAGGGACAGAAATATGAATGCTGCCGGGGGTTGGGTACTAAATAATGGTGCTTGATATGAGAGAGGATGCCTATACTGTATCACCAAAACACTGGGTCTGGAATCATAATTCTGCTTTTGGCATGTGCTTCTTTGGCTTGAGAATGACATTCTGACTCATCCTGTTCTTGGACAAACACACAATCATTTTGGTAAATCATTGTTTCCATAATGGCAGCTTATTGGCATGCTGGCAATATTGGAATGTTTAATTTAATTTAGGCTGCCCTCTGTGGTTGGAAATTGTCTCACAAAGAGGCCAAAAGTCCCCCCCCCCCCCAAGCATCAAACTAATAACTCTGTCTGATCACAACGCTGAACAACGTCATCTGGATTATCATTTGATCTGTCAATATTCTGACATATTTAACAGCTTGCAACAGACGGTCACCATTAGAGATAGACTGAGATGATAGTAGAGGAATGCTGGCTAGCAGGTTTCTCTCTCTCTCTTCCGCTCTCTCCCTTCTCCGCATCTAGCTCTCTCTCTCCCCCTCCTCCCCCCTCTCTCTCCCTCTCTACCTTCTCTGCATCTAGCTCTCTCTCTCTCTCTCACTCTCTCTCTCTCCCCCTCCTCCCCCCCTCTCTCCCGCTCTACCTTCTCTGCATCTAGCTGTCTCTCTCTCTCTCTCTCTCTCTCTCTCTCTCTCTCTCTCTCTCTCTCTCTCACTCTCTCTCTCCCCCTCCTCCCCCCCCTCTCTCCCTCTCTACCTTCTCTGCATCTAGCTGTCTCTCTCTCTCTCTCTCTCTCTCTCACTCTCTCTCTCCCCCTCCTCCCCCCCCTCTCTCCCTCTCTACCTTCTCTGCATCTAGCTGTCTCTCTCTCTCTCTCTCTCTCTCACTCTCTCTCTCCCCCTCCTCCCCCCCCTCTCTCCCTCTCTACCTTCTCTGCATCTAGCTGTCTCTCTCTCTCTCTCTCCCCCTCTCTCTCCCTCTCTACCTTCTCTGCATCTAGCTGTCTCTCTCTCATCACCTAAACACAAATAACATGTTTAATAGACTGATCAGGGCTCGACGTTAACTTTTAAAAGTGGTTGCCGGAGGGGCAACCTGGCAAGAGCTTTTGGTTGCCCGAATAAAAATATGGTTGCCCAATTTTAGTCGCCTTATATTTTGAGTAATTAAGATACTATGCAGTCATAAGCCGGCTTAATAATGACGATGTGACAGAAAAGTAAGTACCGTATTTCCGCTAATAGTAACCGGGGCCTTTATTTACTGAGCCGCAGAGAGCCCCCGTCCTATATTAGAGCAGAGGCCTGTATTCGAGTGAGGCCTTTATTTCTTAATATTAAACTCTCATGGACATACTCCTTTATTTTCATGACTTTTATTGCAAAATATTGCATAAAACCAAACAACGCAAATAAATATTGGTGGTCACTCACTCACTCAGTATCCTCCTCCTCCTCATCTAGTATGTCGGTATCCTCCGCGTCCTCATCATTCAGAACAACAAGTTCATTGTTGACCAGTTTCTCTTCATCTTCCTCATCCTCGGCTGCCTGTCTGTTCTCCTGGTCCCTCTAACGCAGCTGGGCGAGAGCCTCAGCGGTGCAGGGCTGTCCCTGCTTGAAGCAGTGGATGAGGTTGTCTTGACTCCCGTCAGTTTTCACAGACTGTCCACAAACTTGGAAGGACTTTTTGATCAGATCTTTGTCCAGCTTGTCCCAGGCGGCGATCACCCAGTCCACAAGCAGGCGTCGAGCAGGCGCTTTTAGGTTTCCACCTCCAGCTGTGTACTGCTTATCTGCGTCCCCAGCTATCCACTCGTCGTAGGCATCGTGCAGGCTCTGCTTGAAGGGCTGATTCCACATCACACTGTACCAAATGTTCCGCTGCATATTAGGGATGGGCATTTCTAGCAAAAACACTATTCGAAATTCGCTGGCCAAATTCGAATTTAATTCGAAATTCGAAAATAAAAATAAAAATGTAAAAAAAATTAAAAATGTAATTTTTTTTTTTTTTTTTTTTTTTTACATTTTTTTTTTTTTTACATTGACATTTTCGAAAATAAAAAACAGTTTTGACAATCATGAGTGGTTCATTAAATATTTAGTAGGCTCAGGTCTGAGTGCCAAAGGGGTGCCAAAGTCACCCCCTCTCCCTCTTCATGGGATTTCATCCGCCATTCATTTTTCCATAAACCTTGCTTAAAATGCTTATAAAAATTGTTTTACTTGCTCAAACCAAGCGATTTGACTATACTTAGAATCAGGGGAGACAATGCAACATTTCACTCAAATTTTTTTTTTTTTTTTTTTTTTTTTTTTTTTCGAATTTCGAATTTCAATAATAAAAGTCGACCTTGATAATAACAACGATTATTCGAAAATTCGAAATTCGATGCCCATCCCTACTGCATATTGCACAACGCTCTCTTGAAACTTAACGTCAAACTTTCGTCTGGTTCGTTTGGTCTCTGCGTTATGTCCGGTTACGTCACACGGTAGATACGTTGTGTTATGGGAAATTTACAGTACCGTATTCACCGTAGTTTTTGCTCCTTCGTTTTTTTTTTTTTTTGACCCGGCCTGTATTGAGGGAGGGGCCTTTATTTGTCCGCGCAGGCCGTGCCCCCGTCCTATATTAGAGCAGAGGCCTGTAATTGAATAGGGGCCACTAATAGAGGAAATACGGTATAATAGTCTATAGTATATAATATAATAGGCCTATTCAGTGTGCGCACCGGGTGTAGTAGTAGTAATAATGATAATAATAATAATACATTTGTGTAATTTCGTTTTCTAAACAAATTTTATTTTTTGTTTTTATAATGCATTTGCACTGAAAGGATTTGTTTAACTAATATTTGTGAACTTTCATTTTCATATTTTTTTTTTAACAGTTATCATTCATATTGTGCTTAATGTATTAATTAAAAGCGTTATTGATAATGAAGTAGCCTATGCCTCCTCATGTTCATTCAGGGATACTATGATGACAGTGGTTTGGGGCCCCCACTCTGATGTTGCATAGGGCCCCAAAAGGCCCAGAAGCGGCCCTGCAATCCCTCTCTCTCTCACCCCGTATGACAGGCTGACAGGCAGATGATCATGAGGCAGGGATGCAAATCATTCCTCAGCACATATGGTAAAATGTTTTTGAAGGATGTCCTGGTCGAGGTGTATGTTGTAGGCTTGTTGTAGGCTACATGCTTTGCAGTATAGCGTTAAGCTGGAATTATGCTTGAAGTTTGGACTGTCGCACGGAAATGAGAGACACTGAATCTTGACGAGGAAACGTGTGGAGCTTTTATACACTGTGTGGGTGTTTGTGCTCGCGGAAGTGAACGGGAGTCTTGAAAACTCCACTTTGTCCGCCCAGCCGCGTCCACGTAGTTACACAATTCGGGGTGTGCACAGCCAGGCGAAAACCGTCTGCACAGGAGCCTTGTGGAGGGGCGCGTCTGCTGATTTGACTCGCTTTTCCGTGCGGACACTCGCGGTCCTCGCCGATGCGGGAAGCATAATGAGTCGAGACCTTTAGTCGGGGCTTGGACCCATGCAGCCAGACTTCATCTGCTTTTGACATCTTCACGGTGCGTCTTGCAGCCGCTGTGATTGTGTGCGAGCAGCCCCACCTGTGCGAGTCAGTAGGCTACTCGTTAAACACACCACGCGTGCAGCATGCATCACGTAGGTTCCGACTGGTAATTAGTAACATCGTTCCGATTGTAACAGCAATAAAATGTCACAGTATGTCACAGTATGTCACTCACAACAAGTATTAAAACATATTTATTTGGTGTATATTTTGCTGTTTGCTGCTGTACATATTTGTTTGCATGTTAAAACGTGGTTGCCCCTGGGGCAACCAAAGGCCAAGAAATGGTTGCCCTATTTTTTTTTGGGTTGCCCGGGGCAACCGGGCAGCCGTTAATGTCGAGCCCTGCTGATTTGCTGCTCCTATGACAGATTCATTTGAAACCAGCGCTCATTCATTCATTCATTCATTCATTCATTCATTCATTCTTTCAGTCAGTTGTTGATTTCTTTCATTTCTATATTAAGTCAATCATTCACTATCCACTCCAACCAGTCACACTGTTTGCCAAGGGCAGCAAGTGGTTAGACAGACTCTGGACCTTGGTGTACACACACACACACACACACCCACGCACACATGCACACATGCACACACGCACGCACGCATACACACACACACACACACACACACACACACACACACACACACACACACACACATGCACACATGCACACACACACCTTTTATCTATGTGTGTCCTTTGTTGCTCTTTATAAATAAAGTTGACATGCATGCTGGCCTTTGGAGTTACTATAAAGGGAGTCAAAAGCAGCAGGCGCGCGCGCACGTGTGTGTAAGTGTGTGTGTGTGTGTGTGTGTGTGTGTGTGGGTGCATGTCTAAAGGAAGCCCTTTGTGGCGTCAGATACACTCCATTGTACGAGTCGGGCATTTCCTGGTCAACAGGAGGAAGGGTGGCGGGTTCAGGCCATACTCAGGTGTGTGTGTGTGTGTGTGTGTGACTGTGACTGTGTGTGACGTGTGTGTACTTTATTTGGAAGGGAAAGGACACAGGAAGAAATAACTACGGTACTACAGAGTACATACCTTCCTTTTTTATATTTTATTTAGTCAATTTTAGAATTTTCAGAACATCAATAAACAAGAACAAACAAACTCAGATATGAGGAAAGAAAAGAAAGGGGAAAAAAAAACATACATATACAAGAAGAAAAAAACCCACACATACCATATACATCGACACTCCAACATCACAATGTGGTGCCACCAGCTGCACAAGGTGCTTACCTGCCCGCAAGAGATGCTATGTATGAGATATCACACAAGGGGGACCATGAAAAACCAGACGGGCGAGTTACCCGTCGCCCCTCCTAACCTCGTCAAAGGTAGGCCAGACACGGGTGCCAAACAGTTAGACATTTCCCAAGTGAGATTGTCCTCAGGAACCCGAGTCTCTTCCTCTGTATAACAGAAGTCATGTCCACACACACACACACACACACACACACACACACACACACACACACACACACACACACACACACACACACACACACACACACACACACACACACACACACACACACACACACACACACACACACACACACACACACTGATAGAGTACTGCAGGGATGACATATTTTTGTAGGCTTACCCCGAAATCACCACCATGCTGGTTCATAAGGGGAAAAGTGAATGGGATTTTAGCATGGGATTTTGGTTAAACGCATGAAATACGATTTGTGGTTAACACAAATGAAAAGTCATAAAAGTGGTCCTTGTTTGTGAAGATTATCTGGCAAACGTCACTGTTTCATAAACCTTTGTTAACCACAGACCTTATTTCATGCATTGAACTGAAATCCCCATACTAAAATCCCATTCACTTTCCCCCTTATGAACTGGAAGTGCCACTTCCACACTCATTCCTGCTGTACTCTATTTATGACATGGCAATAATATTTAGTAACATTATTCGTATTTATTTTATTGAATAATTTAGGTCACCTGCACTTTTAAATACAAACGGTGTTTTGGTTTCATATAATTTGACTGCGGCCTACAAACACAGAAAAATGCCCTCTAGCTCAAGATAGAAACCCCGTTTTTGGACTGGAAGGTTGTTGGATCAAATCCAGGGAGCAGCTGGGGAAATGTGTGCAGAGAAAATAAATGAGTTGCTCTCCTCTCACTAACACGATTGTCCTTTTAGCAAGGCACTGACTGAACCCCAGCTGCTCAGTTTGGGAAAGTGAAGCAGGGTTTTTTACCGAGTGTCAATCCAGTGCTTCCACCTGCTGGACACATGTTGTAAATGCAGTAAAATGCTCCTTTCTGTTGTTTTATATTTATACAACTGACATCGAGAACCAGTCGCACGACCCCGCCTCCCCTCTACTGAGAGCGGGGTGAATCTCCCTCTCACACACCGGTGTTCTAGTGAAAGCGGTGACCACGGACATGTTTGCCCGGAAAGGGAAACCAAATCATGTAGTAGGCTGCATACTTAGTTGATTATAACACCGGCCAGTATCTGTCCTCAGAGACATGTGATTCAGTTCAGGACCCGTGAACACGACTTATCATTTACAAAAATTAAGCGGCTACGAGGAACTGTCATTTTGTGTTGATTGTAGCGCCACCTGTGGACAAAGCTTAGACCGTTTCATAACTCAGTTAAAAGTTCCCCGTAGCTGCTTTAAAGATGATTCTCACTCCTTCTACCCTTTCTCTCTTTTCTCTCCTTCTGACAAAGATGACACACTGCTGCTGTCTCAATGCCGTTACCCTCCACACTGTTAATACCCCCTCCTCTCTCTCTCTCTCTCAGGTCGGTGTATGACGGCCAGGAGCATGGCCTGTTCATGGAGAAGCTGGACGGGCGGATCAGGAACCACGACAGGGAGATCGAGAAGATGTGCAACCATCACTTCCAGGGCTTCGTCGACTCCATCACAGAGCTGCTCAAAGTGCGAGGAGAGGCCCAGAAACTGAAGGTGAGGGGGGGGGGGGTGGATCAGGGATCAGGAACTGCTCAGGTAACCCCACAAAAATGAAGGTAAGAGGGTTGCTACGCAGGCGTGTACAATTATTTAAAGTGAATTAGATATTTTCCTTCAATAGTTTGGGAGTTTGAAAAAAAAAAAGTCTGGGAAAGTATGGAAAATGTTGTATTTCAGGTGCGACACACGCATAGCTTTGATGTTGTTGTAGACCAACTTTGAGTCCACAGTTTTTGTTGATGTGAAGAATAATGTTCAGATAGAGGAATGCCCTTATTACCCAGAGGCTGTCAGCATGCTTTATATCAAATGCAGAGCAAAATCAAATCCAGTCAGAACATAATTATAGGTCTGCCTGGAAAAAATATGACATTTTCAAATGGAAAGGGTGTAGGAATCCTGCCAATCATCTCACAATCTCACATACCGTAGTCTGAAATTTGTCACTGTGAAGAACAATTGACCTATCGCTAAGCCACGCCCCGAACGCAGACAAGCCAATCACAGCGCGTGCAGCTCTACAATACACTCGGACATTCTCAGCTTAGAGCTCCATAGAGAAGCACTAGAAAACGCGAGTTTCCTCTGGTTTTATGGGGTTTTATACATTTATAAGTTGAAAAAATGGTCAAACGATGTGCATGGGGGTAAATGCAACATTACGAGGTATCCTGGGAGGCCAGGCATTTGATAATATTAAACTAGTAAACGTAGATCCACTCACATCCACAATGCTACTGTTTTGGAGTTAAATCTGCAATCATGGTGACAGCGAGATGACGAGTCTTCTCCCTCATTTGGCTTCCATGATCCAAAAGGTATCATAAAATCATCATGGTATTCAGAAAGTCGGCAAAATAAAATGCTGAATTATGCAAGTTTCCAGTCATTACGTTATGCGCGTAATGGAGTTGGTGAAGAGATAGAGAGGGGAGTCTGGCCAGCGAGACTAGTGAAGAGGAGGCACATTGATTGATGTGATTATAACATCGCCAGACACCAGTCAAACCCTAAAACAAGCGAATTAAGCTCGTTCTCCAAATAAATGTGAGGTAGTCTAAAGAGAAAAGATCCGGGAGGAAAACATGATGTTAAAAACTGTAAGCTATGCCTCTGCTGATCCGTTGTCTCGCTATGAAAAACATCTACATTATTTAACGTTTCTTGATTATACAGAGGTACATGAAATAGATTACCAGGCGCCAATCTTCAATTCGGCATATAGGCTATATAATCCACTGAGAGGTTACTTTAAGTGAATGTCAATTCTGGATGTGAGTCATCTGTTATCCCCGCCTGCTGTCTTCCTCCGTTAAAACGTTTGATTAAAGATTCGCTAAAGCCAGGAATGCATGTATCGCATTTCTTTTTATCGATAGCTTTAAATGTTGTAGGCTACTACCATGGCATAGTGAAGTACTTTCTGATGGCTTCTAGACGATATCAGGGCTCAAAAAGTTGTGAAGAGCGTCTTGGGATATAACTTTGACAGTGACGGCTGCCATTTACTCTAGTCAGCGTGCCCTGTGTTTGTCCGAGTGAGGACGGGGGGTGGGGCTTAGCGATAGGTCAATTGTCAGCTATACAGTGATATGACCTAGTTAGCAGGGGCAAGATGTCTATCTGTGTAAATCATATTGAACAGCGGACAACATCTTCAACACTAATCAAATAGAAAATGTGTAGGATCCCTGAGATAAGAGAGATGGAGGAAAGGTTGAACTAGGGAAAGGTGGAAGGAATGTGGGATAACAAAACTGTTGGTGGAGAGAGAGGGGTGGCTGGGGGGAGAGATCTCAGCTTTACTCGGTATTGAAGAACAAGAAGGTGCTCAGAAACTAACGAGTGATGAAGGAGAGAGGGAGAGAGAGACGGATGGAAAGTTAAAGAAGAAAGGAAGGGAGAGGGAGGGAACGATTGAGGCAGGAAGAATAGGTTTAGAAGATCGACTAAAATGGAGAGTTCCTGATGCTTCTCTCTCTCTCTCTCCATTTTAATGTCTTCTCCCACAGAGTCAGGTGATCGAGACCAACCAGCACCTTCAGGATGACGGCAAAGGGGGTAAGCTGATAGGGCGACAAACTAGCCCTCCCATCCAATCAGGACTGGAGTTACAGCTGGGGACTTCTTCATTGATGCCGATGAAGATAAAAATCCACCCTTTTTTCCTCCCTCCCTCCCCTCTCTCTCTCTGCTCCTTTCAGCTCATCAGCTCCATGGAAGAGCTGAGCCAGTGTCGAGTGCAGCAGAGGAACATCGCTAGCACCATCGACAAGCTGTCACACTGTCTGCCAGGTAACGCACGCGTCGCACACAGGAGGATGGGGGATTCTAGCTCTCAATGCACTTTCTCTCTCACGCGTCGCACACAGGAGGATGGGGGATTCTAGCTCTTAATGCACTTTCTCTCTCATTTTATCATGGAAGTCACACAGGGGGTCCAGCTTGATCACTTTATTCGTCTGCAATTTTGCGCATGAACTCTTTCAAAAAAAGGCAAAAACCGCCACAAGCGACCGTAAAAAAAAGTTTTTTCTTTGTTGTCGTTGCAAAACTGAGGAAGTTGTTTCAAATTGTTTGCCGTTCCCATCTAATGCGATACTTCAAAATGTGCATAAAAACAGGTGGGTGGAAACGCGTCTAATGAAGTAATTGGACAGAGAAAAGTAGTGAAAAGTGCACCCTCTCTCTCTGTCTGTGTAGCAGTGGTCATACTCTGACCTCTAATTACCATTTACAGGAGAATTATTAACGTCATACATTTGGGGCCACAAAGTCTAACTTTGTCCCGGGTCTTTGGTAGCTCAGCAGGACAATTTCCAATCCTTCACTTATTTGAGCGTGAATGTAGTTTTTTGAGCAGATGTAGTTTTGGTGTCGTCATTCCCACTCTCAAAACCACTTGAATTCCCTTGTGCTTTGTGTTTTCCTTCAGTCCTGGAGATGTACAGCAAACTGCAGGAGCAGATGACGGCCAAAAGGTACGAGCGTGAATCTCTTTGTAGTGTTTGTGAATGTTGTCTGCCGTCTCAGCTGGTTCATTTGGGGAAACACGAGCACTAACAATGCCACTGCTGTGAGATAGAGGCGACCGATACTCTCCGCCGCCATCTACTTTGTTTACAGTAATTATACCAAGCTACCACAATTATATTGACTCATGTGTTGATGTTAAACGTACATTCGGCATTGGATTTTAGTGGCACTTCCTGTATATTTGACTGTTGTTTCTCGGCTGTCATTCTTCCAGTCAGCCACCAGATGGAGCCAGCGTATTTAAAACAGGAGTAGCATACTAAGTGCTTCTCACTTTCCAAGTCTGGTCCTTTTTACCATCCTTTTCCCTCTTCTCCCTCCCTCTCTCTCTCTCTCTCTCTCTGTCTCTCTCTCTCTCTCTCTCTCTCTCTCTCTCTAATATTGTTAATGCCTTCTTTTCCATCTTAGTCTCTCGTACTCTTTATTGGTCTCTCTTTCCTCCTCTATCTCCCATGAAGTCTCCCAGTGTCTCTCCCTCTCATTTATTTCTATTGCTTCATTCTCTGTTGATCCTTTCCCTTCTTTCTCTCTCTCTCTCTCTCTCTCTCTCTCTCTCTCTCTCTCTCTCTCTCTCTCTCCTCTCTCTCTCTCTCTCTCTCCTCTCTCCCTCTCTTGGTAAAAACTTGTCGGTCTGAGACATCACCCCGCCCCTCTCTCTCTCTCTCTGCCCTGGTCCTGACCTGTAAACGGGAGTCTGGCTGCTCGTAAATTTGTCGTTTGTTTGTGTGTTTTTCTATTTCCCTCCGTCCCGCGGCTGTCGGGCGCGCAGAGAGCAGGGGGAGGTCAGCCAACACCGACTGCTGTGAGAGAGAGAGAGAGAGAGAGAGAGAGAGAGAGAGAGAGAGAGAGAGAGAGAGAGAGAGAGAGAGAGAGAGAGAGGTGTGCAGTGTTAGGGGAATATTGTGTTGCTCAAGGTCCCTGAGGTGTATCTGTGTGTATTTATCTCTATGTGTGTGTGTGCACATGTTTGTAGGCGTGTTTCTCTGTGTGTGTGTGTGCGCATGCTGTTACTCATGGCTCTGTCAGCCCATAGTGTTTTAGCTGTGTGTCTGTAATTTCCCCTCCTTCCGGCACATGTACCTACTATTATTCTGACTGTGTCATACCTGGGTGCTTACAGGACGTCCTATAACTGGAAAACAAAAGTATGTTATGACGTTTGACTTTTGAAAAAAAAAAAAAAAAAACAGCTACTGCTGTTTGCCTTTTGTAGGGCAACGTGATGGAAGAACAAGCACATTTCTTACCTGGAAAATGGAGAAATAGCTGTTATAAATTGCTAAAATCCCACGTATCATCTGTTGTTATTAAATTAGACAATGAATTGAGTGAAATGAGTCAAATTGGACTGATATAATGATAAAACGTACACAATAGTGGACGTATCCACCTGAATCTAATGTCATTTAAAGTCGACACTGATGCGTGCGTAGCCATGACCGTGTCATAAGTGCCTTCAAAGCAGAGTGGTGTTCGGATGGTTGGCACTTTTAATCGATTCAGAACAGCTTTGATCTCGTCTATAGCAGTCGCCATTGTTCTTATTACTTCCTTGGTTCGGGCGGACAGCTTGACAGTAGTTCTTGACAGTAGTTTAACAACGCCGTTAGTCCCGCCTATGGCGCCGATTGGCTAATCATCAGACAACAGTGCCCCCCCGGCGCTTATTGGACCAATCATTTTTCACGCGTGAATCCGCTGTTGCATGTCACGATGCCAGGCCTGGATCACTCAAGTCGGTGGAGGGGACAGAGTCAAAGGCCTGGACCCAGACAAGACAGGTTCACCACTGATAGTCTTGTTTGATTACAGTCATCATTCAACTATTGTCTCTAAATGAATAGAGCTGTGCATCTTCACTGATCTCACGATTCGATACGATTCGATTATACAAGTCTACGATTCGATTCGATTCGATTATACGATGCATCTCGATGCATCTCCGATGCATCTCGATGCATCGCGATGCATCTTAAATCGATGAATCACTTTTTCCGCAATACATGATTTATTTTTTCTCACTTTCTTTTTTCTCACTGTGTGGCTACTTTTAAAATAAAAGTGCATTTGGAATTGCATTGTATTATGATCCATAATTAAAATAAACAACTGCATGTACTTACATTCTATTTTATTTGATTATAAAAAAAAAAAAAAAAAAAAAAAAAATTAATAATCGATTTTTGATATTTGTTAATCGATTCAGAATCGTCCTATTAAGCATCGCGATGCATCTCTGAATCGATTATTTTCGGCAGCTCTATAAATGAATGTGGTGCTGTTTTATTGATGATGAAATGACACAGGTAAATGATCCTGAAGAAAGTGAATGAATGAATAAATGAATGAAATGGACTTCAGTCAGTTTTGAAATATAAGCAGTTGCCAGGGATGCAAACTAGTCATCTTTAGGTGACAGTCTCCTTTTTCATCTTTTTCATCTCGAAATAGGAGGATTTCTCAGGGGTTTGATGTCTGCCCTGGTATCTGTCACCTTTTTCACTCTCCATGACTTTGCATCCCTGAGTTGCACAGACTCTTCACTGCTGGACTCTGTGAACGTCTACTAGCAACTTCTCATCTTTTGCTTGTCGTGTGCTGTGTTGTCGAGTGTTAACCCCTCGCGTGTGTGTGTGTATGTGCACGTGCGTTGGGTGCGTGTAGGTACTACCCGGCACTGCGGACCCTCCAGCAGCTGGAGCACACGTGCCTCCCCCGGGCGGGACAGTACCGCTTCTGCTCCATCATGGCCGACAACATCCCCAAGCTGAGGATCCACGTCCGGGACACCGCCATGTCCCAGCTCAGGGACTTCCTGGAGAGCATCCGAAAACACTCCGACAAGATAGGGGAGACCGCCATCAAGCAGGTGCACGCACGCACGCACGCACGCACGCGCACACACACACACACACACACACACACACACACACACACACACACACACACACACACACACACACACACACACACACACACACACACAAAGTTTCACTGGTAGTTCATTCACTGTTCATACTAAATCCTATAAAAAAGTAAATGCTACTGTAAAAGGCTAAAGCTAATGCACTGTAAGTCATATATAACCCACGTAATGTCAGAACTCAACGCAGAGGGAGTGGAACATGTAAATAAGCCCGGCCGTGCTAACGCTGTAGAGGATGAGCTGGTTGAGGCATAAAATGCTTCCCTTTCATGCCGGAGACCCGAGTTCGAGTCCCGACGTGTTCAAAGTGTACATTTCAATCATAAGTCACGTTCAACGTTTTGGTCATTTAAGCCTAACCCAAACCATAATGGTTCTATTGTCTACAAACCTTTGGGACATAATTCAACGTCTTCAAATCGGTCGTGTTGCAGGGGCTTTTATTGTGAAAGGTATGAGCAGAACTACATGATTGAGAATCGATTCTAGATTCTGGAATCGAGAATCGTTGGAATCGAGAATCGTTGGAATCGAGAATTGATTCTGGAATCGGATCGTGACCCCAGGAATCGGAATCGGATTGGATCGTGGCTTAGCCGGATCGGAGCACCCCTAATGTCTGTCTGTCTGTCTGTCTGCATGTCTGCATAGCCGTTTTCACACATGCGTACCGGAAAATTACCTGTAAGTCAATATCGGACATTTCCCGGAATTTCCCTTCACACCTGAGCGCTCGCATGTGGGAATATAGCAGCGAAATTGCCTGTATGTTGGGGGGCGGGGCGGCACTGCAGAGCGGGTGGGGAGTGACATGTGCACTTGGATGGGGAATCCTCCTTATTTTGGGGGTCGGCAAAACTCCGATGGTGAAATAAGTTTGCTTGTCACACAATAAATCACACTCGTTTGTCTTAAGAGGGCATGTATGTTGTATCATTCACATTCGCTAACCAGTCTTTGAACTGAAATATTTGAAGAAGTTGGGATCCGTGTCTGAGAGAAATAGCCTGGCTGTTTCGATGTTTATCCGTTCACCTGCGTCGCGTTGACGCACTTTTTACAGACTGGCTTCGTTTGATGTGTCCGGGCTTGCCTTCGCTGTCTGCAACGTAAGCAAAATACTTCCACATTTCGCTTTGTGCATTTGCTTTCTCAACAAGCGTTGGGCGGCTTGCAAGACTCTCAGAGCTGTCTGTGTCCCTGTCGGGCTGCTGACTGAAGGAGGAGGACTTAAGGACTGGCCAGAGAGCGAGCAGGCAGCAGAGAGGGGAGAGGGGGAAATCGGCACGCCCACACATGAAGCTGACATACCGCTCTTATTATCACAAGATCATTTCGCCAGTTTGCTTTAATGTGCGCGAATGATTAGATTATGCCCGCTGGAACATTAAGCAACGTGTGTACACCTCGCCCATGAGAAGGACCGGCAAATGACTTGACACGTTTCACACTTGTGTCCCTGATCGCGCATACCGCTCTTCTGACTGGCTCGAAACTGGTGAAATGTCCGCGATGACGGGGTCGCGCTTATACCGGAAAACAACTTTCACACATGAAGGCATTAGACCGCGTTGCGGTCATTTAGCGGTAAAAAGCGCATGTGGGAAAACGGCTCATGTCGTTGTCTGTCTGTTCCGGATTACGGAAAAACCCCTGGGCTGATTTTCATGAACCTTGATGGAAGGACCATCCATGGGCCAAGGAAGAAGCCATTAAATGTTGGAGCGGATCTGATCCGACTCACAAATAGTTGCATATCAGGGCAGACTGGACTATTGGCCTTGGTGGAGGTCTGTGCTCTCTGAGTGCACTTCTAGTTGATTTATATGCCCCACGAGTACTACAACTCCACTGGTCCTACACAATCACTTCCATCACCACGAGTACTACAACTCCACTGGTCCTACACAATCATGTGTGTGTGTGTGTGTTATATGAACATGCGCAATAAACACATCGCAAAGACTGCCTGAAACGCAATGAATAACAAAAGTGGTTTTATTTACATGCGTCATGCATTCCCCCTCAGCATCTGATCATTTTGTCTTGTGTTGTAAATCCAGCGTACACCTTTCCCTTGCAACAGTGCGCTCCGCCCCTCTGCCAAAGCCCAAACACGCTCCGTGTAGTTTCAGCTAGAGTCAGTGTGTATTTCATTTCTTTATTCAGTGGGCACAGGCTATGTTTGGGGTCTATGTTAGCATTATTAAAGCAGAAAGACATAGGAACTGTATAGCTAATATGCATACTTTAATATTTGTTTATTTATCGCAAGTCGTATCATCATCATCGCTATATTGAACAATGTTATCGCACAGATTTTCCTCGTATTGTGCAGGCCTAGTGTGCAAGCATCCATGCACTTAGTGTGACTGCCTGGAAGCAGGCTGTGGGTCTAAGCTCTGCCATTGGTGCCGACCATTTCAGTCGGCAGCGGAAGAAAATCCCTTTCCGCTCCCTGCGTGTCGAATCTGTCCATCTCAAATGCCTCCGTCGCTGTGAAACAACAACAACGCTAGCTCGTTGCTACACGCTGAAAATGGCAAGTTTTGACGAAGATTTGGATTGTGCAATAAAGCAGGTCTGCTTGGTACTTTCAAGGTGGATGGTTGTAAAGGTAACAGAGCCTTTTCCCCCCGCTAGCCCAGAGTGGAGGCATTACCAGCCAGACTCTCTCCCTCCCGGTGCAGGGAGAGAGAGAGTCTGGCACGCGAGATAGACTAGTGTGGACTTGATAAGAACTGTATAGATATACTGGCTTGCCTATCGGCCTATATAACATAATTGGTTTTGTTCTCCATTCTCTCTCTGTTAATCAGAAGCAGCTTTAGAGTGTGTGTGTGTGTGTGTGTGTGTGTGTGTGTGTGTGTGTGTGTGTGTGTGTGTGGGTGTGTGTGTGTGTGTGTGTGTGTGTCTTGCTCTGCGGTCCCATTGCCAGTAAACAAGCATGTAGACGCTGCGGGAGACGCCGTGGCTTGTCAATGAACACGCGCGTGCGCACAGTCACACGCATACACGCACTCACGCACACACACACACACACACACACACACACACACACACACACACACACACACACACACACACACACACACACACACCAGACCCTATCTTTCAGCACTGACCTCATTGTTTTCTGTTTTCCAAGGCCAAGGAAGTTATATATGTGTTTGTGTGCTTTGTGTCCTCTTGTGGTATCCATAGCTCAAAGGGAGGCCTCTTGTTTATTTGTGTGCCTCCCATTATTTGGGGAATGCAGCACCATGGAAGTGCAGGATGGAGGGCTGGGATGGGAATGAATCAGGAAGAAATGGCCTGGTGACAGACGAGAGGAGGGAGACCGAGCGAGAACTGACCGCCATGTGGTGAAGGCTTGCACAATCACTCCTATACCATTCTCCATGTCACATTTGATGCGTCCACTATTAGTAACCTGGGGACTTTTGGCCAATATCGAAATTGTTTTGTGGCTTCAAAAGTTTCATTGTTTTTCCAAGATTAATTTTGCTCGCCATAGTGAGTAATTAGATTAGGAATTTGACTTGGTGCAAGTATGCAGTATGCAGCGCAGCGGTCACATCAACAGCAGAAGATGAAGCAATTACAGAAAACAATCAAATTATACAGTGCAAAGTGAGAAGTCTTTTAAAGAGACATAATGGGGGGGGGGGGGGGGGGGGGTTAGTGACCATGGGACAATGTCCATATAATGGGGGGAGGGAGGGTATGGCATGGTGCGGACCCCAGCCCGTTGCAGAGCCTATTGTGCTCCCAGGGGGGTTGGGGGGGGAGGGGGAGCTTTCGGGTCTCATTGAAGAGGCGGATGGCAGTTGGGAAGAAGCTGTCCCTGTATCGAGAGGTGCTGGTTAGGGGTGCTCCGATCCGGCTAAGCCACGTTCCGATCCGATTCCGATTCGTGGGGTCACGATCCGATTCCAGAATCGATTCTCGATTCCAACGATTCTCGATTCCAGAATCTAGAATCGATTCTCAATTATGTAGTTTTATATTGCAATAACACACAAAGGTAAATCTAAGACAAACAATTACAAATTTATTAATGCTGAACTTCAAATTCAACTTCTGAAGTATTACAGTCAGGGCCTAAATTAATTTTGCAAACTAGGGGGGGAATTCCCCCTTATGTTCTTCAGATAAGATGGATTTATAGGCTGGGGGGGATCTGTAGACTTTGAGAAGGATTTAAAGATTTTGGGGGGAATACATTAACCAGAGTTCTTAACACATTCACTGCCAGTCGTTTTTTTTTTTTACTGTAGGTAGCTTCTGCCAGAGGGGTTTTTTGAGGATTCTGGCTCATTTTACAAGAGCCGAGGATTCTTTTCTGCTTGGACTTTGTGAACACAAAGTTCACAAAAGTACTAATAGAATGTGTGCTTTCTCTGTCTAAAAGAGTTAGTTTGTAGAGTTAGTAGTTTATGTAGATATTAGCCGTTGAGTACAGCATGGTTTCAGAGATTTTCAGAGAGTTTTGAGATAAATGGATTTTTAGAACCACCTCACGTGCCTGTGATTATGGGTGCCCTTGGGCAAGTGTGTATACTGTGTGTGTGTGTGTGTGTGTGTGTGTGTGTGTGTGTGTGTGTGTGTGTCTCCTTCAAACTCCTCCCTCCGTAGGTGTGTCTCTGGTGGCTTTGCAGTGTTTTGTCACAGGCGAGTTTCTGTTGCCTCACAGATCCCAAAAAAAGAGAGGGGAATCGCAGGAGCGGGAAGAGGAGAGGAGAGGCGAGGGGGGGGGGTTAGACACGGGAGAGAAATTCCTTCGCGATCCCCTTCTTCCAATCTTGAGGCGTACTCCGCTCTGCTGCTGCTGCTGCTGCCCACCGCCAGCTCACAGCCGAAATCGAAAGCATTTTCGCCAAGCCATTTCCTTGAGAATGGCTTCCTCCCCGCGGCTGTTTTTTCTTTGCTTTCTCTCGTCTGGAGACACTGTCGCCACTTAGTGGGGTCGGTAAAATAGATTAGACACATTCAATACCTCCAATATTGGTATAGGAGACGTAAAAGGGTTAGATCAACGTCCCACCGTCAAAAAAAAAAAAATGATTTTTTTGACGTGTTTAACACGTTCACTGCCAACGACGTATTACTCCGTCAAAAAAAATCCAACGGTTTGACTGCCACTGACGTATTACTCCGTCAAAAAAATTAATTTTTTTTTTGACCGTGGGATGTGCATCTAACCCTTTTACATCTCTTATATAATTATTGGAGCCACCGAACGTTTACAACCCATTCCACCGACCCACTAAGTGGCGACAGTGCTCTCCTGACTAGAGGGAAGGCAAGCAAAAAGCAGCCATTCTCATGAAAATGGATTGGCGAAAACGCTTTCGTTTTCGCGCTGATTGCTGGCGATGCGGGATTGCAAATTTGCATAATAGATTACAGGTGGAACACACTTTGAAACACGCAGCATAAATATGACCAGAATCGCAAAAGCTTCATCAAAGCTCTCAACCAAAACTCCAAGAAGCGAGCGAGTCCATCCAGACTTCCTCAAACAGCGGCCGCGCAGACAGGCAGCAGCAGCAGCAAAGCAGTGAGACTGGTGACAAGCTTGTGACACGGCCGCTGCAGCCAAGAAGAACGCCCACGGAGGGAGGAGTTGGAAGCAGAGGGGGGTTTCCTGCTGTTATAGAGGAAATTACTGTTCAAAACTATTGTTTTAGATGTCTGACGTCTTACTGATGCCAAAAATGAATGGTTAAAGTGACTGTTCTATCGAATTTCACAAAAAGCCGTTTATCTCTGAATAATTTTTCTGACGCTGAAACCATGCTGTATTCAACTGCTAATGCTTACATAACTACTAACTCTACAAACTAACTCTTTTAGACAGAGAAAGCACACATTCTATTAGTTCTTTTGAGATATTGTGTGTTCACAAAATCTTAGCAGAAAAGAATCCTCGGGTCTTGAAAGATGAGCCAGAATCCTCAAAAAAAACCTCTGGCAGAACCTACCTACAGTAAAAAAAAAACGTCTGGCAGTGAATGTGTTAACACGTCATTGGCAGTCAACCGTTGGATTTTTTTTGACGTGTTAACACGTCATTGGCAGTGAACGTGTTAAGTGCAAGAGGTGGTGCACCGTGGCAGTACAGTACACAAATGACATGAACATTTGGACACTTATTCAGCCAGTATCTTGCATGTTGCGTTCAGGTGCACTGTATTTTTTTTTTTTTTTTTTTTAACAATACGAAGAAGAATCGATTCTTGCGAGTTTGGAATCGATCCAGGAATCGTGGATCAACGACGTGGATTAACACGTCATTGGCAGTGAACGTGTTAAGTGCAAGAGGTGGTGGCACCGTGGCAGTACAGTACACAAATGACATGAACATTTGGACACTTATTCAGCCGGTATCTTGCATGTTGCGTTCAGGTGCACTGTATTTTTTTTTTTTTTTTTAACAATACGAAGAAGAATCGATTCTTGGGAGTTTGGAATCGATCCAGGAATCGTGGCATTAAGAATTGCGATCCTTTCAAGAATGGATTTTTTGGAGCACCCCTATAGTGCTGGTACTGCCAGACATCAGTCTTCTGCCATGGGGGAGGGCCCTGAAGAGTTTATGACCTGGGTGGGAGGGGTCGGGCAGGATTTTCCCAGAGCGCTTTAGCATCCTGGCAGCGTGTAGGTCCTGAAGGGATGGCAGGCTGCACCCGACCACCTTTTCAGCGCGGCGGATGATGCGCTGCAGTCTGGAGATGTGAAAGATGGCAGCGAGAGGCAAACGTTTGAAAGATTTGAGCGATCCAGAAATCCTGTAAAGTTAGCTGAGTAAATGTCACACAGCTCGCTTGAGTTTCTCAACCTGGCCCGTCTGTGATGCTTTACACCAAACCAAAGAGACGAGAGAGGAGGAGATGTCACACTGCTGAGTCCAGCTGTCTCTGCTCAGTGCTGTATAGGAGATGCATCAGATTGAACTCTTAAAGGAACACTCCGCCCATTTTCAACCAGCTTTGTATCATTAGAACATCAGTAGTATATCAGAAAACTGTAAACGGTTTTGAAGTCTGTCATTTAATTTGACAGTTATTGAGTGTTAAAGTGTGGACCAGTGACATCACTGGTCCACACTAACTCAAATGAATAACTCATTAACTCAAATCAACTCTCAATAACTGTCAAACTAGATGAATGATGAACAGTTATTGAGAGTTGATTTGAGTTAATGAGTTATTAATTTGACTTAGTGTGGACCAGTGATGTCACTGGTCCACACTTTTAACACTCAATAACTGTCAAATTAAATGACAGACTTCAAAACAGTTTACAGTTTTCTGATATACTACTGATGTTCTAATGATACAAAGCTGGTTGAAAATGGGCGGAGTGTTCCTTTAACACATTGAGTGCCAAGGACGTCTGTGGACGTCCTAAAAAAAAGTAACGAGGAGTGCCAAGGACGTCTGTGGACGTCCTAAAATCATAATTCATATTATTCCATAATTCTGCTGTTTAAGGTCGTACCTAGCCAGTGAGCATGAATCCCTTCAAGGGATCACACGGCGCCACCTTAAACATCGTCACAGGAGCTGCTCCACCCACCTCAGATCCTTTACTTTGTACAGGAGACAGCGGAGAAAGCCGTGGAAACCGATGCATGCTTTCTGCCAGAGCCGTATATATTGCTCTGTCTACAGCGGAGAGTGGGCTCGGCTGCATCCGCGCTCACAACTGAGCTCTTATGCTTCTATCTATCTCCACACGATTTCCTAGAAAGCCAGCATCCGAAGCCGAACGGCCAAGCCTTTTCGTTCAGTCGCGTTTTGCCAGCGCGCATCATTTCCTTGATGGGCGCTGGGATCTGTCCGGGGCAAAAACGGAGTCGAAAAAACAAACTCTGTGCGTGTGGGGAGGAGCCCGCAGCTCAGAGGTGGAGAGGGGGGGTGGAGAGGGGGTGGAGAGGGGGTGGAGAGGGGGGGGGGGGGGGGGGGGGGGACAGAAACCACACCACAGAAACCACACCACACGCCACCACATCAGAAAACACCAGCCAGAGTCAGTGAATGTGCTCGAAATTAGAGTGCAAAAGGTATTCATAAAAGGGACTATATCTTGGAAAGTAAAAAAAAACGACAGAAAACCCTTGAAAGTGCACTTTTTTGAGAGGCTGTCATTTCATAATGGAACTGTCTAGAAACAAAATTTCTTCTTTGGAAGAAGCAGGAGTGTTCAATGTTTCATTAAAGTCCAGCCCCGTTAATATAGCCATAATAGAAAAAATTCTATAGCTGTTTTCAACTGAATGGAAGTGAATCTGGCACAGGCTCCAGACAATTTTACTGAAGCGCTGTGGCACTCAATGTGTTAAGTTTGGATTCATCGCTTTTTATTTTATTTGATCAAGTCTTTGGTTTTTCGGTTTTTCCTCCCATTTCCTCCCTAATTCTACTTGGCCAATTCCCCCTGCTGTGCCGGTCGTTGCTCCACCCCCTCTGGGGAGAGTTGTAGACTAGCACATGCTTCCTCCGATACATTTGCAGTCGCCACCTGCTTCTTTTCATCCAACAGCGTTTCGAAGTTTCACCGGCAGGACATACCGTAGCACGTGGGAGGATCACGCTATTCCCCCCCCCCCCCCCCCCCCCCCCCCCCCCAGTTCTCCCCCGCGAACAGCCACTCCGACTGACCAGAACATGCGCCGGTGCAGCGACCAGGACACATACCCCACCGGCCAACTGTGTCTGGAGGAACGTCTGACCAAGCCGGAAGTCCAGCTGGTTCGGGAATTGAACCCCCGGTCTATGCGGTGCTAAGGGGAGTGCTTTTACCTCTACACAACTCAGACGCACCAGTTTGGTTTGGTTTGACTTATTTGCACAGATTTAAAAATGGAAACATACAAAAGGAAAGCAACAAAAGAATGTGCCGGTAGAGAGACAGGAAATCCTACCTCGGGATTATTCTGGGTCTCGACCTCAAAAATTAAAACGAATATTTATAATAATCCAGGCAAACAAAACCCAGACGGCCCTGATGGGATTGAACTCTTCAGTTTGGATCCATCACTTTCTGTATGAAGACGTGACCATACATGAAGCCACAATTTGATTTGGGCACAACCAAGGGGGCGGGGCTCTCAATCAGTGGGGGTGAGACACTCTTACCTGTTGATAGATTGATAGATTGATAAAAATGGCTGAATTTTGACATAACATCTTGTCTAGTGCAGCTTAATTTATGTCTGCTGGAGTTGAACATAGTAAAGGTGTTGATGTAAAAGCAGATGAAACGTGAATGATTGCAGTCGTGGCAGTTGGTCCTAAAATGCAAAAAGTGCAGTAAAAGAGAGACAAAATGAATTAGGGTCAAATAAATGAGGGTCCTTGTTGATATGAAAAATGTTGACAATCCCTGTTTTACACCGTGTCCTTGCCACAAAATGACCCTGGCCTGGAGGGGATGTTAGGGACTTCTTCTGCTGTCCTGTAGATGTCAGTAGAGGATAGTGGTTTACTCTTCTTCTGCTGTCCTGTAGATGTCAGCAGAGGATAGTGGTTTACTCTTCTTCTGCTGTCCTGTAGATGTCAGTAGAGGATAGTGGTTTACTCGTATAAAGAGGTCATCCTGACTGTTGCTGCTTGCTGGGTGACCACTGGGATTTTCAAGCACCTTTGGCGAGGGATCCCCCAGATACATACTGTACAGTGCCACTGCTCCCCATGTGAAAACAACTCGCACCAGATAGAGATGTCTGTCCTTGAATATGACGTGTGGAGGTTAAATCACTATTCTAGTGCTGTTGGTAGGAAACTATGAGTATATAAGTACATTTACTCAAGTACTGTACCGGTACTTAATAATAATTTTGGAGGTACTGGCGCTTAACTTGAGTATTTAGATTTGGTGAGACTTTCTACTTTTACCTGGAAATATAATTTTTTTACTCGACCAGATGTATCTAGTTACTTTCCAGAATAAGGTTTTACATTCAAAACACACGATAAGCTCATCAAATATGAAATTAAACCGTTTTTATTTCGTCACAGACGACACACCACACATGCACACACGTGCACTGCAGCCAGTACACACACACACACACACACACACACACACACACACACATGCAATTGGAGGCACAATGAAATGTGTCCTCTGTTTTTGACCCATTGTCAGGCCAGGAGCGCCCGGGGACCAACTTCTTCCAACCGCCACTGGTCAAACGAAACGACGATCTCCTGCATGTTTTTAGTGGGGGGTTATATATGCAGGAAACCCCCAGGGTAACTCCACGCAGAAAGGCCCTTTCGACGGGATAGCCCACCTGCCTGGTGGGCTATCCCGTCGAGGGGTGGGGAGACATAGCCCCAGTGTCAACAGAGTCCCAGGCGAGAATCGAACCCAGGACCTTCTTGCTGTGAGGCGAGCGTGTGAGGCAAGAACGCTACCACTGTTCCACCGTGCCCCCGTTACATTGTTAGACGGTGACATGTTAATACATCAATAATACAACACTGAAAGAATGAGGACTTTCATTGTTGGGAGGTTGCCAGCACAACTGGAGAGAAAACCACTCACCATTCACTTCAGTACAGTACAACTGAAGGCAATGCTGGCTGCTTCTCTCTGGGGTTGTGCTGGCTGCTTCTCTCTGGGGTTGTTGCTGGCTGCTTCTCTCTGGGGTTGTGCTGGCTGCTTCTCTCTGGGGTTGTGCTGGCTGCTTCTCTCTGGGGTTGTTGCTGGCTGCTTCTCTCTGGGGTTGTGCTGGCTGCTTCTCTCTGGGGTTGTGCTGGCTGCTTCTCTCTGGGGTTGTGCTGGCTGCTTCTCTCTGGGGTTGTGCTGGCTGCTTCTCTCTGGGGTTGTGCTGGCTGCTTCTCTCTTGGGTTGTGCTGGCTGCTTCTCTCTGGGGTTGTTGCTGGCTGCTTCTCTCTGGGGTTGTGCTGTGACTGCTTCTCTCTGGGGTTGTTGCTGGCTGCTTCTCTCTGGGGTTGTGCTGTGACTGCTTCTCTCTGGGGTTGTTGCTGGCTGCTTCTCTCTGGGGTTGTGCTGGCTGCTTCTCTCTGGGGTTGTTGCTGGCTGCTTCTCTCTGGGGTTGTGCTGGCTGCTTCTCTCTGGGGTTGTTGCTGGCTGCTTCTCTCTGGGGTTGTGCTGGCTGCTTCTCTCTGGGGTTGTTGCTGGCTGCTTCTCTCTGGGGTTGTGCTGGCTGCTTCTCTCTGGGGTTGTTGCTGGCTGCTTCTCTCTGGGGTTGTGCTGGCTGCTTCTCTCTGGGGTTGTTGCTGGCTGCTTCTCTCTGGGGTTGTGCTGGCTGCTTCTCTCTGGGGTTGTGCTGTGACTGCTTCTCTCTGGGGTTGTTGCTGGCTGCTTCTCTCTGGGGTTGTGCTGGCTGCTTCTCTCTGGGGTTGTTGCTGGCTGCTTCTCTCTGGGGTTGTGCTGGCTGCTTCTCTCTGGGGTTGTGCTGGCTGCTTCTCTCTGGGGTTGTGCTGGCTGCTTCTCTCTGGGGTTGTGCTGGCTGCTTCTCTCTGGGGTTGTGCTGGCTGCTTCTCTCTGGGGTTGTGCTGGCTGCTTCTCTCTGGGGTTGTGCTGGCTGCTTCTCTCTGGGGTTGTGCTGGCTGCCTCCCTGAGTGTTATATGCTTCTCTCTGGGGTTGTGCTGGCTGCTTCTCTCTGGGGTTGTGCTGGCTGCTTCTCTCTGGGGTTGTGCTGGCTGCTTCTCTCTGGGGTTGTGCTGGCTGCTTCTCTCTGGGGTTGTGCTGGCTGCTTCTCTCTGGGGTTGTGCTGGCTGCTTCTCTCTTGGGTTGTGCTGGCTGCTTCTCTCTGGGGTTGTGCTGGCTGCTTCTCTCTGGGGTTGTGCTGGCTGCCTCCCTGAGTGTTATATGGACACACTTCACCTGTGTTTCAGCTGGCACGAGGGGGAGTAGATGATGACAGGTTGAACTGTGTCCCTTGAAGGAAAAGGGTTTGAGGACTTTCTCCACCACTAACAACCTATAGTACATGAAGTGCTAGTCATCAGAGGCAGACATCCTCAAAAGTACAGTAGATGAACAAACGTTCTGTTCAGCAAGATAATCTTCGCTTTACCCAAATTCCCATTCAAAAATCCCATTGACTTTTACACGTAGGAAGTGCAGGGACTTCTGGGGAAACCTACAAAAATGGCTGTCCCTGCTGGCCGTACTCTATAAAAGCAGGATGACCCCCCACGTACAGCACAGGAAGAGCGGACGCGTCGCCCATTCCACAGTCGTTTTGTCTGCGGACCCCTCGCTGACCCCTGCCGGGGGTCCTCCCACCGCGTTTCGGGAGTCACTGGGGTAGATAATCCGCTTGCAGTCACTGAAGAAGCTAACCGCTAACTCCCCTAACCACTAATTACAAGGGAGATTTTCGTAGCCCTCGCGGTGCGGCCGTCCTGATACTGATACTGGGATTACAATGTTGTATCAAATGTTTGGCTCAGAAGCCTGTAGCTGACTGTGTGCGTGTGCGTGTGTGTGTGTGTGTGTGTGTGTGTGTGTGTGTGTGTGTGTGTTTGCGCGCGCGCGCGCGTGTGTGTGCGTGTGCACACATGTGTGTTTGCGGATGTGTGTGCACGCGCATAGTGTACTTGTGATCCTCATTCCCCTCATTTTTCACTTTCTTACCATTTTTCTCATTTTGCTTCAGCCCTTTCTCATTCTCTCCCCCTCTCTCTCTCTCCCTCTCTCTCTCTCTCTCTCTCTCTCTCTCTCTCCCCCCTCTCTCTCCCTCTCTCTCTCTGTCTCTCCCCCTTTCTCTCTTCCTCCCTCTCTCTCTCTCTCAGACAGCATGTCTCTCCGCTGCACTCTGGTCTAAATTAGCTCTAACTCTCTGTACCCGGCCGTCGTTTTGGCTCGCCCCGACCGAGGATGTGAAAATAAATAGATCTGGAGAGAGAGAAGGGGCAGAGGGAGGGAGGGAGGGAGGGAGAGAGGGATGGAGGGAGGAGAGGACCGGGCTCACAATGGAGCTATTGTCTGCTGCCACATGCCCAGAGAGAGAGAGAGAGAGAGAGAGAGAGAGAGAGAGAGATGGAAGTGGAGGAGAGAGGGAGAAAAGAGGCAAAGAAGAACAAGATGAGTAAGGGGGGAGAGAGAGAGGAGAGGGTAATGGTGGAGGAAGAGAGAGGGGCAGAAGAGGATGGAGTGAGAGCAGATGAGGGGGATAGAAAGAGGAGATGGGGGCGTCTGTGGGTAGTGCAGCGGTAGATTCCCTGCCTACCAACTCGAGGGTTGCAGGTGCGAGCCCCCGCGTTACCTCGGGCTTGGCCGTGTCTGCGGGTGGGAAGCCGGATTAAGGGTATGCCTCCTCTGGTCAGTCTGTTCGTTTGGGGGCGGGGGATGGAGAGTGAAGGGTAGGGGTGGGACAAAATATTGATGCTGGAATATATCGTGATACTTCTGCTTGTGATACATTATGCATACACTGGTGCCAAATATCAATACTTTTTATTAAAACATGCAGGCAAGTTGGTTATGGCGCTGAATGTGTATTTTTTGCATTATTCTTCCTTTAAACTTCATTTGCACAGATTGAACATGTTTTAGCGAGGCATAGTTGTATCCTTCCTTTAACCCATTGATACCTGATGCAGCATTTGCGTGTATAATATATCCCTTTAACACTGAAATGACGGGCGTGTCCTTTTACCTTTCATCCCAGATACAACACGGACGCGTAGTGATGATGTGTATATCGTTGTTTCAAGACATGTGACCAATGAAATGCATCATGATTTGCTGAAACAGACGTGGCGGAGGTGAAATGCATTGTGGGACGGTGTGGAAAGTTTTCCAAAGCTGAACTACACGGCAAGTCAAGGAAGCGGCATTCCAGACACAGACGATTCCCAAACAACCAGTTATTATAGAGGATGGAATTAATGATGCTGACGTAATTTCAGATTTATTTATCTCATGTTCCAATCTGCAATAGCCTCAAGGTTTTACTGCACGTTGGAAATTCTGCACGTTCTTCTGCTGCACGGTGGCAATTCTGCATGGCCGTGTTTCAGACAGTAAGCTAAGTTAATGCTAAGTGATGACCTGAACGGAGTATGACTTACTTTAGCCGTTTTCCCACATGCGTACCGGAAAATTACCTGTAAGTCAATATCGGACATTTCCCTTCACACTTCGGCTCGCGCATGTGGGAATCTATCAGCGAATTTGCCTGTATGTTGGCGGGGGGAGGGGGGAGCTTATTTGGGGGGTCGGCAAAACTCGAAATAAGTTCGCTTGTCAGTTGTCACACAATAAATCACACTCGTTTGACTTAAGAGCAGCGTCAAGCCGCCAGCGTAATAAACACAGCCGATTTACCCCCTCCCCTCTCTGCTCGAGAGCAGCAGCCACACAGGACAGACACAGCGAGAATGGCAGGCTTGCAAGCTGCTCAACGCTTGTATGTATGTAGAGAAAGCAAATGCACGAAGCGAAATGTGGAAGTAGTTTGCTTTGATGTGCGCGAATGATTAGATGATGCACTTTGAAGAAGTTGGGATCCGTGTCTGAGAGAAATAGTTGCATAATTGCATATCAGCATGAAGCTGATATGCTCCAAACAAAATTTATAGCTGTGGTTTATTTTACAATAATGTTTCCTACCCGGAAGTGGTCCGCTTGCCACTGTGACTCATCAGCAGGCTCTGTAACGTAGCCTCGGGAGTCGGGCTTATCGCTGGGGGAAAGACCTCTAGCCGCCGGGGCCGGATGAAACACGTCCTATTAACAGGTTATGTTTGTTTCTAAGTGATTAATATGTTTCTCCGCAAATGCGACGATGTTTTGCGAGACACCGGTTCTGCATGAGAACTGCCCCCAGAAAGCAGGCCCGCCCACAACACTCATGATTGGTTCTCCGATGCAAGGCTTCCAACAGCGCCACCTAACATTATGCAAAGATTTAAATAGTAATATTCTCAGTCTTACAGGAGTGAAACGGATTAAGACTGAGGGCTGAGTCTACTGCGAGACTAATGCGGAAGTGCCTTAAACCTGCGTTCTTTCTAATGACCAGCAGGGGGCGACTCCACTGGCTGCCTGCAAAAAAGAAGTCCGATTGTATAGAAGTCAATGGGATAATGACCCTACTTCTCACTTGATTTATGACCACTTTTGAGTTGATGGTCTCAATCTGACTAGTTTCAAGTCTTCTTCAATACAGCATGGTGTTCATTCTGTAAATGATGCTCCCATTTAGAGTCAAATACAGCATAAAGCAGACTATGCTTTGGGGTGTGATTGACAGGTGGCCTGTCCAGTGATCACACAGCGGTGCTGACCACTGGACCAATAGCAGGCGGCGCTGTGGCTCTGTGGGAAAGCCCTGGTCTCGTGCTACAGTACAGTAGCTGCTGCTGGCTCCAGAAAACATCATGGTGACGGTCAAAATGCCAAAGCCAAGGCTTCCACAAAACAATGGCTGATTTTATACAGTCTAATACACTTTCCTCACCAAACCTCTTTGTCATTCTTTCATAACTCTCTCCTGTCACTTGTCATTTCTCTATCTCGCCCTCTCTCTCTCTCTCTCTTTCATTCTTTCCCTCTCTCGCTCGCTCGCTCTGTCACATCACATTTCCCCCTCTCTCTTGCACTGTCCTTCTCTCTTTCCATCTCCTCATCTTTCCGTCTGCCTCCCTCTTTCCTCCTCTCCTCCTTTTTTCTCCCCATCTCGCTCCTGTCTTCACGTGCCGTATAGGAGACGAGCTTTGCTGCTGCCTATTCGGTAGTCACGCATGCACACACACACACACACACACACACACACACACACACACACACACACACACACACACACACACACACACACACACACACACACACTAATAGGAAACAGACTGCTCAGTTTGTGAAGTGGAAGAAGATTGATTACCTATATCTAGTTACTGCGCACACACACACACGCGCACACACACACACACACGCGCACACACACACACACACACACACACACACACACACACACACACACACACACACTCTGAGGGTGGCAGAGGGCACATGCTGGGTCGGTGTATTGAACCATCACAGGCAAAACCAAAATAGAGCTCTATGGGTCAGCGTGTCAGTCACTGTGTGTGTGTGTGTGTGTGTGTGTGTGTGTGTGTTTCTTTGTCTGCAGAATAATGCTCCACAGTTCACTGCCATAGAATACCGTTATGTCTGGCGCTCTGTCTGCCTGCCAAAAAGTGATCCAAATACAAATTCCAAGCTTACCTTACTCACCCTATATCTTGAAAAGCCTTTCTAGGAATTTACAATTGGTACGTTTTTCCCGCCAGAATAATAAGCGGTCTCAGTAAATGAAAAATATTCATACACTTTTTTTTTCAATTCATTTTTGAACAAAATATCAAATAGCCACCCAGTGAGTGAACACATTTGCAATGGGCAATAATTATAACTGTGTAATAGTTGTATGTAGATGAATAATGTTAATTAGGCATATATTTCTACCCAAATAAGAGCTCCTCACTGACGCTGCAGCAGAGGCTTTTAAACGTTCACTGCGTAATCCTCTTTAACCCATTGATACCTGATGCAGCATTTGCGTGTATATCCCTCATTTGTGTGTGTATCCCTTTAAGACCGGGAGCTGCGTGTCGCGGTGCGCGGTCTGAAAGGGATGCACTGCATCAGGATTAGGGCTGTCAGCCTTAACGCGTTAATCGCGATGCGATTAAGGGCCGACTATAACGTTTTTTTTTTTTTTATCGCGTTAATCGCATGCCGCTATTTTGTCCCTTCGTCGCACCCGTACTTGTAGTCAAGCCGTTCGGTTTCCTGTCTGCTGCTTGTGCAGGCATGGAAGAGAACGTCAGCAATACGCTTCTAAATGGCTCGTTTTACTTTAAAAAAACTCCCCAAATAGCACAGTGGACAAGTCGAGAGCCGTAGTTTGCACCTTGTGTAAAACGGAATTAAAATATCACCGAAGTACATCGAGTTTGAGGCGAGCGATCACCTAAAAGTAGCTAGCGGCCAGCTAGCAGCCAGCTAGCTAGCGCGAGACTCATCACTCATTCTTCCTTCAGAGTCTCGGATGCGCGGCTCCAATGGCTTCACGCGATATACACGTTATCAATACACAGTTTCCAATACCGAGCCATTATTCACATGGAAGTGCCAAAGTTTTTAGCTCAGACACAGTCTTCTTCGGCTGTGTCATTTTGGGTTTCGACCAGTTACTTTGTCAAGTAACTCAAGTTACAAATTAAGTAAAACATTTTTTAATCAAGGCACATATTTAAATAAATATACAATCATTTCCTAATCAAACTGTCTGTTTTTATGCAAATAACCACTATAGATGACAATAACAAAGGAAAATAATAACATTTAGAATTTTGGATTGTTTACACTGACTTCAAGGCGGTTGACAATATTTTTCGGGATGGTTCCGGGGCCGCGATGTCATTCTGCTGCTGCTGTTGTTTTGGCAAAAGTAGTGTAATAAGTAATGAGTTACTCTACATAGACAGTAATATTGTAAAGTAACGTATTACATTCAGATGAAAGTAACTAGTAATATGTAGTATATTACATTTTGAAAGTAACTTGCCTCAACACTGTTGTTAGTCACTCTCATTCTAAACGTGTGTTGTCACCAGTAAATGTGGGCCGTGTGAACATTTAGTGACACTGAGTTATACAAGCAGCCGGCCAGATGGATGTGACTAGATGGCTAAATAATAGCCGGTGTTTTGGGAACCCCCTGTAAAAAACCTCTTCCTGGTTCTCCCTCCCCCACCGATCATCGTGGCTTCCCCCACAACAGACAGTCGATTCAAACCACCTGTCAACAAGGAGACTCGCCGCGACTTTGCTCTTTCGCTTGCAATTCCCGTCACTTCCCAAATGCACGGAGAGCCCCGCGGAACCGCCTTGAAGTCGGGTCGGAAAACGAGCCGCCCCGGCGCATACCGGGCCCGGCATCGCGTCGCCACAGCGCGACATCAACTCATCTCAGAGATGTCCAGCGGCGTCTGGTGCTAAATGAGTTTGTCTTCTATTCTGCCTCCGTCTGGCATCTCTGCTCTCCCTTCCTTTCCTTCCTTCCCACCACCCCCTCCTCATCTCTATTGTCTCCCTCTTTTCTTCGGAGTGGGGGGTGACGCACATTGCCCCCCCCCACTCCAGCTCCTGAGTGCCACGCCGAACCCCGTCATTATAGGGGGAACAAAAGGTTCCTACCTGCATCTAAACTTGGTAGTGTGTGAGGTGGAAGAATGAAGTCTGGTGTGTGTTTTAAGGGGTGTGTGTGTGTGTGTGTGTGTGTGTGTGTGTGTGTGTGTGTGTGTGTGTGTGTGTGTGTGGGGTACCTCTTCAGAAGTAACCCACACAAAGCACACCCTAAGGGACTCCTGCGTACACACACGCACGTGAGGAGAATGTTAACGAACTGAGTTGAGCCGCGGAGTTGAATTGACGTAGGGGCTGACGTGTGTGTGGACGGCGCGGGACGTGCGAGCTGCGTATCTCGGGGGGCCCTCGCACAAAAGACCACAGGTGCACTTTGATGTCCGCCGCTCCGTTTCGAATTCCTCGTCTTTCATTGGCTGCTTTCCTTCGAGGTCGTTTGTCTGTTTCTGAAAGAAAATGGCGATTGCGATGGGGAACGCATCACCGACGACGACGCAAGTCTCTTCACTTTGTTTTCACTTCTTTGCCGTTCTCGGAATGGCTTTTCTCATAGATTCTTCTCTCTCGCTGCTCGTTTTAGTTGTTTTCTCAGGGGTTTGTCCACCGTGCTTTTTTACCACCGCCTTATTCTGAAGAGCTTCTGGTGGATTGGTATTTGGTCGTTGTTGATTTACTGAATAGACTCTATTTGCGACAGTATTTTTGGCGACGCCGTGTTACTTACTCTCTAGTCGTCAAAAGAGAGTCACAGCTCACTGCTTTGGAGCAGTGGAGTGTGTGTGTGTGTGTGTGTGTGTGTGTTTGTGCGTGTACGTACCTACGTACGTACGTGTCCCCTCTCACTCCACTTCTCCATACCTCTTTGTGGACGGGAATGCAACTTTCCACCGATGTTTTTTGTTCTTATTGTCTTATGAGTCATTAGGTGTGTGTGTGTGTGTGTGTGCGTGCCTGAATGCGGGTGGGCATTAGATCAAAGATGGCATTGTATTCTTCTCACATCACTTGATATTGTGTTCTTCGCACGCACACACACACACACACACACACACACACACACACTCGTACACAACACCCGTTTTTCTCATTATCGTTGTAATTAACGGGCAAAATCGGCATAGACTTGGAAGGATCTTCTGACGTATTTTTTGACATCCTTAATGACCGATGTAGGCGCCGAAGACGGGCGCGGGCGCACAGAGGAAACCGACAGACTGAAGTCAGGGCCGGCTTTGAAGAGGACTGGAGGTGAAGGGGGGGGGGGGGGGGTGGTTGGAAAGGTTCTGGCGTTCTGGTTACCACGGCGTGGGAATAGGAGGTTGAGAGTTCACAGTAGAATCAGTTCGTAATTGAACAGTGTGGTCAATGTTTTGTCCTTTTTAACTCAACTTTTTCACTTTTTTTGGGTCCAAATCTGTAATTTGTAAAACAAACAAACAAAAACAAGACAGAGTCTAATCTAGATTCAAGATTCAAGATTCAAGTTTATTATTTGTCCCAGAAGGGCAATTTGTGTGCAATTTAACGTGGCTTCCAAGCCGTCGTTGGATACAATGTGTATGCGAGGGAATGTGCGGTTGGCTCGTTGTTTGTGTGTCGGGGTGCTCTCTCATAGGATGCTTCGGATTGGCCAACCTTTTCAGGAAAGTGATTTATCACGTTTTTTTTAAAATAACTTTTCCCCCCATTCATTTCTAACGGGAGATTACAGTTTTTATACTTTGACTATTCCTGGTCACACAACTAGTTTAATCTCTGCCGCAGATTTTCCTATAATACTCTTTACCTTTTTGGCAGTCAGCTAGAATAATCTCTGGAAAATGTATTGACATCATCATTCATGTTAGACAACGCACCTCCGTTCTTTTTAGAGTGTCAATTTAAGTTGTCTCATGATCCCTGTTTTTCCCCTCTCTAATTTAACTTTTCAGTCAATTAACAAGCAATTCAACAAGCTGTATAGACACAATATCACCCTTATATGTATTCTATTACATTACCATACATTTAAACTTAGATTAAGCAAATACATAAAGTGCAAATGCAAACAGTCCTTCTCTCTGCTTTTAGGTCTTCAGCAGTTATTTGATGTGCTTTTGTTTTCAGATTTATTCATTCTCCATCCTTCCTGGTCTTCCCATCCTGTCTTGCTATTTTCCCTGTTGTGAAAGAAAAGGATATTCTTAGCTTCTTTGGTAGCTCCCTCTTAAAGGTCGTCTGAAGGAACTCGTGATGTTCTTAGCTTCTTTGGTAGCTCCCTCTTAAAGGTCGTCTGAAGGAACTCGTGATGTTCTTAGCTTCTTTGGTAGCTCCCTCTTAAAGGTCGTCTGAAGGAACTCGTGATGTTCTTAGCTTCTTTGGTAGCTCCCTCTTAAAGGTCGTCTGAAGGAACTCGTGATGTTCTTAGCTTCTTTGGTAGCTCCCTCTTAAAGGTCGTCTGAAGGAACTCGTGATGTTCTTAGCTTCTTTGGTAGCTCCCTCTTAAAGGTCGTCTGAAGGAACTCGTGATGTTCTTAGCTTCTTTGGTAGCTCCCTCTTAAAGGTCGTCTGAAGGAACTCGTGATGTTCTTAGCTTCTTTGGTAGCTCCCTCTTAAAGGTCATCTGAAGGAACTCGTGATGTTCTTAGCTTCTTTGGTAGCTCCCTCTTAAAGGTCGTCTGAAGGAACTCGTGATGTTCTTAGCTTCTTTGGTAGCTCCTAAAGGTCGTCTGAAGGAACTCCTGATGTTGTCATGGGAGTAGGAGTGGTGGTTTTCTCCTCGTGTGACCTCACCACTCTGTTGACCTCGCGTGACCTCACCACTCTGTTGATAATGTCTAAGATTTTCTAAATGATATAATAATAATAATAATAATAATAATAATAATAATAATAATAATAATAATAATAATAAAAAAATGATAGATTTTCTAAATAATAAATACACTCTCAAAAAGGTGTTCAGGAATCAGGGAAATGTCTGTTTCCACTTGGCAGGAATCAGCCGTTACTCCTAGTTTGCCTTCTAGGATTAGTTTAGGATGTTCTCATGAGGGTGGTTTGCTGAAGTAAGAGGACAGAGGCGTTTAAGGAGAAATACAACCTAAAACACTTTAACACGTTCACTGCCAATGGCGAGTTGACTCGTCAAAAAAATTCCAACGGTTCACTGCCAATGACGAGTTGAGACGTCAAAAAAAAAATTTTTTTTTTTTGACGGTGCTACGTGGATCAATGCCCCCCACGTCTCCTATAAAAATATTGGAGCGACCGAACGTGTACAACCCATTCCACCGACCCACTAAGTGGCGACAGTGCTCTCCATTCTAGAGGAAGGCAAGCAAAAAGCAGTGTGAGGAAGCCATTCTCATGAAAATGGATTGGCGAAAACGCTTTCGCGCTTGGGAGCTGGCGGTGGGGTTTTGCAAATTTGCGCAGCATAAATAAGACCAGAATCGCAAAAGCTTCATCAAAGCTCTCAGAACCCCAAGAAACGAGCGAGCCCATCCATCCAGACTTGCCCAGCGGCCGCCAGGCAGACAGGCAGACAGGCACAGCAGCAGCAAAGCAGTGAGCCTGGTGACGCGAGGTTACAGCAGCAGCAGCAACGAGCTTGTGACACGCCCGCTGCAGCCAAGAAGAACACACACGGAGGGAGGAGTTTGAAGGAGAGGGGTGTTTCCTGCTGTTATGGAGGAAATTACTGTTCAAAACTATTGTTTAGATGTCTGACGTCTTACTGATGCCAAAAATGAATGGTTAAAGTGACTGTTCTATCGAATTTCACAAAAAGCCGTTTATCTCAGAATAAATTTACAGACGCTGAAACCATGCTGTATTCAACTGCTAATGCTTACATAACTACTAACTCTACAAACTAACTCTTTTAGACAGAGAAAGCACACATTCTATTAGTTCTTTTGAGATATTGTGTGTTCACAAAATCCTAACAGAAACGAATCCTCGGCTCTTGAAAGATGAGCCAGAATCCTCAAAAAAACCCTCTGGCAGAAGCTAACTACAGTTTTGAAAAACGGCTGGCAGTGAATGTGTTAAGAGTGTTAAAGATTTTTTTTTTGTCGTACTTTACATTTCTGGGACAAAAGTGGGCTTCTTCCTAGAGCCGCCATTTTGCACCAATCACACGGGGAGAGTTCCATCGTAGACGTTTCTCCACCCACAGGAGCAGGAGAGAGACCAGGATGCAATGCGGCAGAGAGACAGATGTCTTGGTCAGGGGCACTGACAGCAGTATTATTAACCCTAACCTACATGTCTTTGATGGTGGTAGAAAACCCACACGAACACGTGGAGAACATGCAAAATCCACAAAGAAAGGACCCGGGACGGACCAGGGGTTCGAACCCGGGACCTTGTTGTTGGGAGGCTGAGGCAGCAGTGCTAACCACTGAGCCAGCCTGAGTGTGCACTCTCTCTGTCTCTCTCCACCTACACATATAACCAAGAGCTGAAAGCAACAGGTTCATGCTCCTTCTCTTGGGCTCGTCTCTAAGCATTCTGGGAAATGTAGGAAATCACTAACTGCAGTAGAAGTAGACGAGGTTGAAGGAAAGCGGGTTCCCCAAAAAGCAAATTACAACTCTGGAATCCACCGAACATCTCAGATTGATGAAACTGTACCTAACAGCGTGTGGGTTTTTTTTCCCTTTGAAGAGAGATGAACTCTGTAGATTCTTAATATGTTGTGCGTTTGTTCCAGGCCCAGCTGCAGCGCTCGCTGGACTCCACGCAGCCGAGGGCCCTGATTGGCCGCCGCGGCAGGAAGGAGACGACGTTGGGGGCGGGGACAGAGAGCGACGGACAGGGAGGCAGTCCAGTGTCAGAACAGGACTCCGGCATCCTGGACGTGGAGGATGAAGAGGACGAGGAGGATGTGAGAGAACGATGGCCGCACGCAGAAACATACACACGCACCCAGTCACGCACGCACACACGCACACACACACATGAGAAAGTATCCCAACTATTCATAGTATTTATTTACATGATGTCACATAACTTTCCTACCAATATGGCACTTAACAATATACACAGCTCATTGGCTGTGTTTGTCATTTGACTGTAATATCATGTTCATTTATTACAATCACCTGTTATTTTCCTACCAAGATGGACGTGTGATGGCCAATTCCTTGTTAAGCTGTGTTCACACCGAGATATTTATTTTTCTCCCTGTCGCTCGATTCAACCCTTTGGAATCACTCTGTCGCTGTGTTTAAATCGCGCTCCGCAAACCGGGAGCGGCCCTCGGGCCGAGGTGTTCATACTCAGAGCTCGGAGAGAGGGAGAGACTATTTGTGCACAATTGGCAGCACCTGTGTCGGCCCGCTGATAGATGTGGGCGGGGTGCAGCGAGCTTCGAGAGAGAGAGATCTTCACTAGTCGTGTTTCCATTACCCTCATAAATGCGCAAAATCTAAATATCGCAATAGAAATTGGGTAATGGAAACACGTAAATTTCGAAAAACCTCCCAAATATCGCAAAACGTTTTTGCGCTCTCATGAGGTGGTTTTTCAGACGTGTCGATATAGCAGTTTATCGCAAAAGTGTAATGGAAACAGTTTTTTCGCATTAGCACGTCATGTGACCCATTCTGCTTTGGAAAAGCAGCGAAAAATGAGGAAGAAACGGTTCGATAAGCCGTGGCAAAACCTCCGCAGCAATGGAAAACTTTGAAGCAACGCTAGCAGAAAGACGAGTGTTATGCAAAATAAATATAAAATAGATAATGTTTAATGGCAGAAATCGGTCCATGGTGACAGGCTGCCTGTGTGCGCGCATTTGGCACAGCGCGAGATAAGGGATGAAAAGCAAGCACACACCGGTGCGGTGCGTGCTCCTGACTGAAGTGAATACAGTGACTGTGAGTAATACATTACACACGTTTCAGGTGCAGTGTTATAATTATAATAGCTACACAAAATTGTGATTATTGACCAAATCAGCCTTTTCCCCCCTCCATCTCTAAATCGGACCAGTTGTAGGCTATTAGGCTATTAGACTTTTTTCCTCTGCCTGTCGCGCTCACTGCATTCACCGCAGCCAGCAACATTTTGCAACTAATTTTATTTTGAATTGATAATCAGGCTCGTTTATATGTGTTGTAACTTCATGTTGTGATTTGCATTGACCATTGGTTGGATTTGAGCATGCAGGGGACGGGATATGGGGCAGATCCACTGTGGCAGGCAGCTGCTGGTAGGCTAATGGGAATTGCGTTCAGGTGACGAAACTCAACTTCAATGGAAACGCCTACAAGTCGCAATTGTACATTGTCGAAGTTGTAGAAATATCGCAATTATTTTGCGAAAAACTGTAATGGAAACACAGCTACTGTCAAGAAACAAGCAGCACACAGCTCTAACGTTAGACATGATGAAAACGCAAACAAGACAACTGTGTTTTCCCCCGATGCAAGAATGAATGAATACTCCGGCAGCCAATCAGCGTTAAGCAGCAAGCGACTGTTGGCAGCGAAATTTCGCTCGAGTTGGGATGTTTCATCTCGGGCGACGAGCAAATTTTCGCCCTATCGCTCTGTCTCTGTCGCTCGGACGCCCAACGATTTTTCTCCCGGGCGAATATACGCTCAATCGCTCGTTTGCATCGACTTTGTAAGTAAACTCGATGGCAGCGGAAAACTTTAATAGGTCGGTGTGACCTATTAAACCCCCCCTCTGCCGATCTGGGGAGAGCCGTAGACTAGCAAATGCTTCCTCCGATACATGTGCATGTGGCACTAGTGAAGTGACACATACACCCGCGGATAGTCTGACGTCGTCAGACCCCACGTCTTACGTCAGCACGATGGATTCATAGTGGCACGAACTCCACGTAGTTCACATAACAGCTGGGCCAGTCTCAACACTGTCTGAACACGCTGCTGCGCTGACTTTTTCAGAGGCTGATTTGACCTTGTTGGACTTTTTAAAAGTCTTCAATTCAAACTCCTTGCACCAGTGCTGTGCTGTCCCTCCCAACTAGTTTGACATGTGCCCTGTCTCTGCATCATCAGTGTGCACTTTTGAACTTTTACACGTATAAACCTCAAATCCACCTGTAGGCAGCAATCATAGTTGAGGTGAAAAATGGGGTTCCCTTGTCCACAATCAGCCCTTTCTCCTGGAAATGTCAGCAAGGAGTAAATTACATCAAATGACTTGTTTCCTCCAATACTTGAATAGTAAGATCACCTTTCTAGGCTATTAACACGTTAACTGCCAGCGACGTATGCATACGTCAAGCAGAATCCAACCGTTAACTGCCAGCGACGTATGGATACGTCAAAAAAATCGTTTTTTTTTTTTTGACGGTGGATCATTGATCTGGCCCTTTTGCATCTTCTATTATACTGTTAGAGCCGCCGGGCGTGTGCAATCCATTCCGCCGACCCACTGAGTGGCGACGGTGCTCAGACTATTGAGTGTTGTTTGGCCAGAAACGCACGCATTCCAGCTGAGCTCAACCGAGGACCCAGAAGCGAACGAGCCTCATTCTCATACTGTAGGCGAAAACCTTTCACACGGGCGCACGGCGGTGGGGGCTTCCACAGGTGGACTGGGTGGAAAGCACACTTTGAAGCGCGCAGCATAAGCCTAGAGTCACACAAGGCTTCGTCAAAGCTCTCAACCGAAAATCCAAGAACGGATTAAGCCACATCCACGCTCGCCGACGAGGGACCGCCAGAGAGAGGCTGCTGCTCACTGCTTCAGACAGGCAGGAGAGACTGGCTTGTGACTGACAAACACGGAGACACGCCCACGGAGGGAGGAGTTGTAAGGAGAGGGGGTGCGGGTGCTGCTATGGAGGAAATTACTGTTCAGAACTATATTGTTTATGTCTGATGTCTCACTGATGCCAAAAATAAATGGTTAAAGTGACTGTTTGATATTGAATTTCACAAAACTGCGATTATCTCAGCTTTTTGTCTCAGACGCTGAAACCATGCTGTACTCAACGGCTAATATCTACATAACTACTAACTCTACAAACTAACTCTTTTAGACAGAGAAAGCACACATTCTATTAGTACTTTTGTGAACTTTGTGTTGACAAACTCCAAGCAGAAAATTATCCTTGGCTCTTGTAAAATGAGCCAGAATCCTCAAAAAAACCCTCTGGCAAAAGCTACCTACAGTAAAAAAAAAAAGGCTGGCAGTGAATGTGTTAATAATAATAATAATAATAATAATAAATATGATTATTAGAAATGCAATTTAGAAGAAATAAGATACAATACGGCACCTCTAAATCTGAGGCCATGGTTCTCTGGCTGATGTCTCCAAATGTGTAGACAATTATGTTCCTTACGAGAACTTCAACTGTATGGTTTTACCACCGAGTCCCCGTTCATTGTCGATGGCGCCCACTAGAGGCACAAAGTCAACGTTACAGTGTGACTAACAAACTTAACAAACTAAAAAAACACTAACTAAGCGCAGCATAGTCCCCCCCTTTGCTGGAGGACAATGCTGAACGTGTGCTAGTTCTTGTGTGTGTTTTTTTTACACATGGTTTTACAAGTGAACTCTTGGAGTGGTCCCTCGTGGGAGGCTGGGAGCACAAGTCATTCTTTTTACAGTCACAGTTGTTCACACATGAAGGAAGCGACAGCACAAAAGGCTAGGATGGAGCTGAACTTGTCACCTTGCTGCTCGAGCTGTAAGGTCCCCGTTCCTCCGTCGTCCCTCTGGCTTATCGACTTCCCGAGAACCCCGGCTCGACCTTCTCCACGGGAAAGACCTTGGCGTCAACAAAGGCCCGACCCCCCACCCGTCGCCGCGCTTACGACCTCGGTTGGCACCGACGGCGGCCGCGATGCCAACCCCCCGGGTCCCTGCCCTCCCCCCCCCACGCCATCTCTTTGTGTCTCTCTCCCTTTGTGCCATTTCCACTCCTCCCCTGTATCCTCTCTTTCTTCCTTTCCTCTGTTCCCTTCTTTTCCCCCGACCAGACTTCAAGTCGTTTTTCCACATCGGTGATCTGCTTCACTCATCTTGGCTTGTGCCGATACTTGAGTCACGATACGATAGTATTGCGATGTTGCGATATTCTAGTACTGCGATATATTGAATATTGCGATGTTTCGATGTATCGTCGAACTCCTTTTCCTACCTTTTCCTTGACCTCACCGGAAGTAAAACATGCAGTTTTTTTGTTTTGTTTTGTTTTGTTTTTGCCCCACACGTAGGCTACATTATTAAGCTTCTCTGGACTCAATACGCCACTGCAGGCGCGGACTGCAACATCAGGCGCTTCGGGGCGGGTGCCCGGTGGCCTGGCATGGCATGGCCTGCATTCCCCCCCCCCCCCCCCATATATCGATACAATATCGTCAGGCAAAACATCGCGATACTATGGTGTATCGATTTTTTCCCCCACCCCTAATAATGCTGTTGGTGATGCAGGGTTTGGGAGTGAAGGCTATATTAGTTGGT
>NC_139628.1:31350760-31352403 GCF_964638095.1 Poromitra crassiceps
CTTGTGCGTACATAATGTATGTTTTCTAAAGGTGTACTAACTCACTGTAAAACATGGAATGTACAATTTGTCAGAAATTGATTAAAAAAGAATTAGGCCTAATTATTAAAATCAAAAGTAACCCTAGTTATTGTAGAACCTAAATGGTTTCATAATTGGGAAAATAGGTCTAGATAAATAATTCTGTTTTGGATTGCGGTGCGTGGGACCCTTACATGATTCATGTCACAGCTTGGTTTTCAGTTTGAGTGTGGAAGAGGCTGTCTGACAGAAAGAAAAAGCAAAAATAATAATTGGGGAAAAAATGAAACGGAATTTAGAAATAAATCGAAAGGATCTCATAGTTATACCTTGCTGTGTTTTGTCTGTGTATAAATAGTTGGTGGTACAGGACATTGCCATGCAGTGCAGAAATGGGAATTTTACCATGCACCGGCCCTATGCCAGGTTTCGACCTGGCCTTGTTTTTATCACCTGTTCTACCAGTCAGCATCAAGTGTCATACACCATCTGATTCAGTCTGCTTCATTTAGGCTGCTTTCACACTCGGGACCCGGGACCCTTTCCGAGCACACTTGTCCCCAAGTTGACCCCAGGTGTGGTTCATTTCACAAGTGTGAACGTTGCGTTCCGTGCAGGGGGGGGGGGGGGCGGGACAGCGTACCGCGACAGGGTCCACTTCAAAAGGCGGTCTGAGGAACGCTTTGGCGTGCCCGGGGACAGAACACTTGCGAATGTGAACGCCAACCGTACCGAACCACGTAGACAACACACGGGCGAGGATACACTCCAGGTGTAGTTGATGACGCAAGTGCACTCTGCAAGTGTTCCGTTCTGTTCCCGAGCACGGAAGAAATGTTGTAATGTGAACGCTGACCAGCGGGGGGCAATCCTACTCGGGGCACGGAACGGAACGAAAGCAATCATCCAAATTTTACATTTGCTTGGTAGGAGAATGGATAAATTGCCCATGATAATAATAATAAAAATGCAGTAAAAATGTGGTGTTTTTTAGGGCCCCCACACGTGATCCGCAGTAACACCGATCTACGTCCGCTGTGCCATTGTTTTCCTATTGGGAGAACGGTGCCGTCCAACTACGCGCCAACGCTGTTGTGCAAATCTGTCCCCCACGCCAGCAAATATGCACCCACTAGCTCTTGGTTTCCCTCTGTGTTTATTCAAACTTCCAATAGCCGTGTGCCAATTCTCGATAATATTGAATATTTAAAGCATATGGACGGGATTAGCGGTTGAAAAGTTATTAAACATTTGAGAACAATAGCTTTTTTTAAGCTGTGGGTGGCGCTCTCAGCCTCTGAGGGTCAAAGCATGGAGGTAGGAGTGAACCGATAGAGAAGAAAGGGAGAGATGGAGGGAAGAGATGGAAAAGGGTTGAGCTGGAGGAGAGAGGTTAAGAAAGGGTGACTGGACGGACGGAAGGAAGGAAGGAGAACGTGAGAGGGAGAAGACATAGACATGATACAGATCTATCTATCTATATATCTATCTATATATATACTGTATATATATACACACACATTTACAGTGTAATTCAGCAGCGGCAGCCATATTTCACTGTGATGCATATGGGGGAAACATCACGCGCAAAAGTGATAAGTGAAGAGAGGGATGAAGGGAGG
>NC_139628.1:31362603-31370103 GCF_964638095.1 Poromitra crassiceps
CTCCCCAAATAACTACAACAAACCTAGTAGGCCTACCCACTCCCCCATTTTTTACACTGAATATGTCTCATTATACTGTTATATGCATTATACTTTCATTATATTTGCCATTTCTTTATAGGGCCAATGAGGGACAAGAACCTCTGAGATATAACATACCTTTCTATTCGATTCGATTCGATTATATTCTAGAATTCTATTATATTCTATTCTATTATATTCTATTCTATTCTATATGGCCTATTCTATTCTATTCTATTCTATTCTATTCTATTCTATTCTAGGACCCATTCTATTCTATTCTAATATATTATATTATATTATATTATATTCTATATAGGACCTATTCTATTCTATTCTATTCTATTCTATTCTATTCTATTCTATTCTATTCCAACTCAGACTGCTATAAGGAGACATCCGCCGGCCCGTTGCCATATCTGACATGACCGATAGCCTCACAGACAGCGTGCAGAGGACTGGGGGGGACGCGCTTTAACTCGGTTAAAGTCAGCACGCTTTTTTTGAGTTTACCCAGGCTGAGATGAATCTTGAAGTCAAAGTTGTGCCAAAGTGATGCAAGTATCTTCTAAAGTTTAAAAGTAGCCTACTAATTAAAGTATTTTCTGATATGGGCTAATTTTTGTCTACTGGTGGCTGTTTGCCCTAAATTGTATTTATACCATATAGCTATCAATATTATCAATGCGCAAATTACTAAAACAATAATAATAGATTCGATTATAGGGCGTTTGAGAGGCTAATAGCTAACAATAAAACAATGTTGGTGACTAAGAGACTCTCCCAATAGTCAATATTATGATTATCCGTCTGATAGTCTATATTCATCATCACAGAGATGCGGAGCAGGAGAAACAGAGACCCAGCTGGCCCAGCAGCAGCGCGTAAACCCAGTAGGATAAAAGAGGAAAAAAATAAAAGCAAGGGTAGGCTATGATGGATGAACAGCGCGCAAAGAGATGAGAGGCTGAAATCATGAAAAAGCTACAGAAAGAAAGCGATTAAAAAAATGATTTCATAAACATCAGCGCACCACACACACACCTGCGTCTTACCTGGAACAGCCAGTGGCACGTCTCGCCGATGATGGGGAAGCCCATGGAGCCCTTGGGCATGGGCAGCTTGCAGTTCTTATCCCGGGTGGCCGTCCACCTCAGCTGCCACAGCTGCTGCGACACGGCCAGTAGCAGCGCCATGGACACCAGGCAGGCGGCCAGCGTGGCCAGAGCCGACACCAGGTCGAAACTGTCGAACAGCATGGTGATGGAGAGAGCCGGTGCGTCTCTCTGGAGATCGGGGTGACTGTCTGTGTCGAAAGTGGCGTTAAAGTCTCGTTAAGTCTCTGAGGTGATCAGGGGTAGAATTGGACTCCCAGGATTCGATTTTGCAGTCTTTTTTTTGTATTGCGTAAAAGCGCAACTCGCCGTCTTTACGCACAAGAGGTGTTTCTGTTTTCAGTTTACAGAATGAATGGACTGTTTGGCGTGCGCTTTCTCTCTCCTTTTTCAGATTTCCCTGTCTTCAACTAGTCACAAAGTGGCGTTTCTGTGCTTAAAAAAAGTGCAAGTGAACGTGTGCTGGCTGAGAGACGGAGATGCTACAGGTGAACTGTGCCTCGTGTCACCTCGCTTCAACACGCAGGCTTCAGATTGTGAATTCAAATCATAAAAAAGAACTCCAAATCATTTAAAACCTTAATGATTTAAGCGTTTGGGACAAGCATCAGAAGAGACTGGGGACTGTCCTGATGTTTGAAAACTCATTTTGGTCTAATTTATAGGCCAGTGACTGAAAATAAAAGGTTAAAAAAAGAATGAGGGGGAAAAAACGAAAACTCAAGTGGGACACGTATGTCAAAAAAGTTGGCGGCTGGGGCACAGCGTGGAACACGTGGAAAATGTGAGCCGAGAGCCCTGGAAATAACAGGGGCTTTACTTTTAAAAACTTCTCAAGAAATGGAAAGACTTGGTTTTGGGGGGAGAGGGAGAAAAAAATTGAAAAAAATAATAAACTCTTCCAGGAATAGCAGACGTCTGTCTCCTCCAAGAATAAAAGTCTCTTTGAAAAGTCTTAATCTCTCAAAATAAGGAGGATCAAGTAGTTCAAGTAGTCAAAAGCAGTTTTAGATCCGTTTCGTGGAGGAATGAAAAGGTACGTTGGAGATGCTGAGGCACCGTCCTCCTCTCTCTCTCTTTCTCTCTCTGTCGTCCACTGTCTCTCTGTGTACCTTTTTGCTTCCACACACACTCTCTCTCTCTCTATCTCTCTCTCTCTCTCTCTCTCCGCTGGCTGCTGCCTATACAGTCTCTGTGTGTGTGAGTGTGAGTGTGAGTGTGTGTGTGCGTGTGTGTGTGTGTGTGTGTCTGGATGTGTGCGTAAAGAGTGTGTGGCGCGTCAAAGCCAGAGGCACCACTGAGTGTTTATATAGTGCGGAGGCAACTGGAAGGCGAATAGGCGGCCAAGAGCTCCCGTCAGAGAGAGAGAGAGAGAGAGAGGGAGAGAGGGAGAGAGGGAGAGAGACTCCCCTCCCCTTCCTTTCCGCCTCTCCATCCCTCCCCTCTCCTCCAACCCCTCCTTTTTCGGCTGCTGTAGGGAGTCCCCTCTCTCTCTCTCTCTCTCTCTCTCTCTCTCTCTCTCTCTCTCTCTCTCTCTCAGTCTCTCCTCTCAGTAGGAGGAGGGGTGGTGTGTGTGGTGTAAAGTGAGCGGCAAGCAGCGCAAGAGGAGAGGAGACTCGGAGCGTGCTGGAGCTGGCAGTGCGCCAATGCGAGAGTGAGTGTGTGTGTATGTGTGTGAGAGAGGGGGGGACGAGGGTTACAGTTACTTTTATGACTTCTGTCTCCGTGCGGGACGTGCATGGCTACTGTAATCACCTGTGCACCGGGAATGATGCGCCTTTTCCCACCGATTAGTCCAAAATCATCAACTGGGGGGGGGGGGGGGGGGGGGGGGGGCGTTCCCCAAATGATGCATCTTCTTCAGCCTCTGCAGGGCCCTTTCTGAACATTGTTGGACCCCTGAGCGTCATCTTACATGGGGACCCCCAAACCACTGCCATTTTAATAGCCTAATAGATGTATTTTGAAGGGGTTCTCAAACCTTTTCAGGTAAACCACCACCTACACAAATTAGACATTTTATATTTTGTCCCAGGGGCCCCCATCCGATAAGATTTTTGCTTTTAGATGTTTTATTGGGCTACAGAAAGTGTATGAAACGCATGGCCAAAAGTCATTCATTCTGTCATCACTTGGGGGTGGAATTATACTGGAAATAAATGATTCTGCCTTTTTTGCTGGGGACCCCCTGGAACGCCCTCAAGGACCCCTGGGGGTCCCCGGACCCCACTTTGAGAACCAAAGTGGGGTTTGGCTCTCTTGGGTTAAGACCTATTCCATGGTGGATACCATGGCCGTAGCCAGGGTTTAGAAATGAGTGAGGTGGAGATTTTTGTCTTTCTTTGCTTCAATGTTTGTTTGAATGTTTGTTTATGTGATTTTTATTTTGTGCAATATCTGGACGAGCAAAATTCATATCAAAATGACACCTACAAACACAACTCAAGCTATACACTACACACAAACACTTTATCTATAATTCAATACATACAGAGAGACGTTGACAAAAATACTTTTATTGAAGCTGCACAATGCAACAATTAGCAACTCCACTAAAACAGTTGGTCACACACACACCAACTTGGAACAGGTCAACAGATTCCAAAACTGATCCACACCTTGTTGATTTCATACTACTTTCAACACTTAGTGCCTACTTTTCCTCCACCTTCTTTCCATCCACTCTCTCTCTCACACAAACACACACACAAACACACACACAAACACACACTTGCTCAACGGCACTTCAACAGGAGAGAGAGAGAAGAGCGCGTTTCTAACTCCTTTCTTTCTTTCTTTCTTTCTTTCTTTCTTTCTTTCTTTCTTATCTCTGTTAGCTCTAAGAGCCACGCATTAAAACATACACTGTGATGATCGATACAAAATTAAACACACAAATTAAAACATAGATATATACTAAATAGCCTATATATGGATGAAGTCACAATTAACAGAGTTCCCCTCTCTCTATCCCCTCACCATTGCACAGCAGCTTCTATCACATCTTTAAACCAGCTTGTTTCCTGTGTAGAAATGTTGAAATGATTGCTACAGAACTATGAGTGCATTGAAATGAGTCAATATGAATGGATTCAACAGAGTGGGCCATCGCAGGTTCGCTTCCCGAAAACGATAGACGTAATAGATCGATAAAAGACGGGGTGGGTGGGTGGGGGAGTGGTGTTCCATGGAGAGGACTGGCTTCAATTAGGTCCTCTGCCTGTGATCATGGTTATTACCGGCGTTGCGTAACATAGGCAGCATTGGAGACCCTAACCCCAGCTGGAGCAGACACACACACACACACACACACACACACACACACACACACACACACAGTTACACACTTACAGATATATGCATACAGATGGGAGAGAGATAGAGAGTTACTGTTACAGTTTTGAAGTTTCTCTCTATTCTTGCGTCCCATTCCAATCTCTATCCATCCATCTCTTCTCCTCACACACTTTCTCCTCTGTCTTCTTCACCTCTCTCACTCCCTCTGTTTTTCTCTCATTTCGCCGCAGGCCAAAGACACGATTTCTGTTCTCCTTAGGATATTTTCCTAAAGATTACCAGGCATCTATCTCTCTCCCTCCCTCGCTCTCACTCCGTCTCTGAGAGTGGCTCAATGCTGCCGCCTAGCGGAGAGGAAACACATGGCACCCGGCCAGGGAGGGAGGGCGCGAGCGAGGGAGAGAGGAAAAAGACATGACAGACAGAAGGGAGGGGATGAGAAAGATGGAGAGGGCGAAGGTTATTGTGCTTATTATTAATAATATTAATACTAGGCTATATTGAGCAGGACCAGTGACTCTCAGCCCTTTTTCATATCAAGGACCCCGAATTCAGTCACATCAGAGCCACATACCCCCATTTGATGAGATTGTCTCTTGGACCCAAATCTGAGAATATTTCTTATTGTTAGATATGATTTTTGAATGAATTAATTCCATGCCTGTATTGTTGGTAGAGAGATCAAATCCATTCATTCAATCATTTGTGTACATTCTCTCATAAATGAAACAATGCTGATGTTTCAGTCCCCCAAAAGGACCTCTGGTGGTCCCCGGACCTCATGTTGAGAACCCCTAGCCAATAGTGGGCTTTGAAGCTCTTTCATCATATCATCATATCATTTTCACCGCATTCTGACTTTGTAGTTTTTGCAGTTATATTTCTGAAACGTTGACATCTGCCTCATGAAGGCATATTACAAATCGAGATGTTTTCCTCGTGCTCGATATATTTCTATTTTATTTTCAACGGTAACAAATTGAAACAATACAATATAATACAGCACAAAGACCTACAATTAAGACAAGACGTAGTGAAAACCACAACACAAGAGCAAACGCAGACACATCAACAACAACATCAAAACAAGAAAAGATGTTTTCTAGCCGTGCGTGTGACTCTGTGGACGGGTCACACACTGTCCTCAGCTGTTTCTCTGGAACGTTCTCTACAATGTGCACACACACACACACACACACACACACACACACACACACACTCACTCTCTCTCTCTCTCTCTCTCTCTCTCTCTTAATCTCATAAGAGGAACATTGCCTTGTCAGTAGATGAGTCAGTCATATTCCTGTGTATTCTGATTTAGTAATGGTACCATCCTATGACTGCTTTCTTGTGGTACTGCAGTCAGCATTAGTCCCAACCACTGTATGTACTGTAGGCCTATGCTAGCAGTCCAAAGTGTCCACACATGGGCATCCGGGTAATGCAGCGGTAGATTCCCTGCCTACCAAAATGAGGGTTGCAGGTTCGAGCCCCCGCGCTACCCGCAGCTTGGTGGGGCATCCATACGTGGCACAGTTGGCCGTGTCCATAAGAAGCAATGCGGTCACACCGGGCACTACTGCACATGACCATGGGCCGCACATCACAGAATTAAACCAGGAAGAGAAACCCCTTTCAAAATGCAGCATGCGCTGGTGAGCTTACGTTCAATTGGGCGGCCATTTTCAATCTCTTATCCAGCTCTTTCACAGAGTACCATAGAGTACCGCATGGATGATGTATTTTTGTAGGCTTACCCACAAGTCCCTGCACTTCCCGGTTCTTATGTATAAAAGTCAATGGGATTTTTAGATGGGAATTGCACAAAATAAGATCTGTGGTTAACAAAAGTTTATGAAACAGTGACGTTTGTGTTCAGCAAGATAACGAGGACCACTTTTATGACTTTTGAACCATAAGTGCTGGAAGTGCTAACCTCCAGGTCTCCCTGCAGTACTCTAAACGTCCATGACAGAAACAGCAGCGATGCAGCCTGAACAGTGGTGCAGTGGTATGGCTGGCTGAACAGTGGTGCAGTGGTATGGCTGGCTGAACAGTGGTGCAGTGGTATGGCAGACTGAACAGTGGTGTATGGCTGACTGAAGAGTGGTGCAGTGGTATGGCAAAATGAACAGTGGTGCATTGGTATGGCAAACTGAACAGTGGTGCAGTGGTATTGCAGACTGAACAGTGGTGTATGGCTGACTGAACAGTGGTGCAGTGGTATGGCAACCTGAACAGTGGTGCAGTGGTATTGCAGACTGAACAGTGGTGCAGTGGTATGGCAAACTGAACAGTGGTGCAGTGGTATGGCAGAGTGAACAGTGGTGCAGTGGCATGGCTGACTGAACAGTGGTGCAGTGGTATGGCTGACTGAACAGTGGTGCAGTGGTATGGCAAACTGAACAGTGGTGCAGTGGTATGGCTGACTGAACAGTGGTGCAGTGGCATGGCTGACTGAACAGTGGTGCAGTGGCATGGCTGACTGAACAGTGGTGCAGTGGTATGGCTGACTGAACAGTGGTGCAGTGGTATGGCTGACTGAACAGTGGTGCAGTGGTATGGCTGACTGAACAGTGGTGCAGTGGTTTGGCTGACTGAACAGTGGTGCAGTGGTATGGCTGACTGAACAGTGGTGCAGTGGTATGGCTGACTGAACAGTGGTGCAGTGGTATGGCAGACTGAACAGTGGTGTATGGCTGACTGAACAGTGGTGCAGTGGTATGGCTGACTGAACAGTGGTATGGCTGACTGAACAGTGGTGCAGTGGTATGGCTGACTGAACAGTGGTATGGCTGACTGAATAGTGGTGCAGTGGTATGGCTGACTGAACAGTGGTATGGCTGACTGAACAGTGGTACAGTGGTATGGCTGACTGAACAGTGGTGCAGCGGTATGGCTGACTGAACAGTGGTATGGCTGACTGAACAGTGGTGCAGTGGTATGGCTGACTGAACAGTGGTATGGCTGACTGAATAGTGGTGCAGTGGTATGGCTGGCTGAACAGTGGTATGGCTGACTGAATAGTGGTGCAGTGGTATGGCTGACTGAACAGTGGTATGGCTGA